>NW_027526422.1:178694091-178777107 GCF_048455015.1 Haemaphysalis longicornis | reverse complement strand
AACTAGACCCAGCCATTTCAGCGTCTCACAATGGACGATTAGGAACTTTATGGAAAAACATGTTTGAACCCTTACTAGTGCCACTCTAAGACCCCTAAGTTTTGCTAGGGTCGTAAAATGTTTGCACAAAAACACATAGGAACACAAATATACCTAGTTTCCTTTTTATTCTCTACTATGTTTTTATTCTGATACGACTGGGCCAAGAGCAAAACAATGGGCAATCTGTCCCTCGCCGTCTTTCTACGGTGTGTGCAAATGCTTCTCGTTACGGAAATCCTTATCAGCAGCGACCTCCGCGCCCTCCCCCCCCCCCCCCCCCCCCTTCAGCTACTTTCATTCTTTTGGGAACCTTGGGGCGATTTTCCTGCACCTGCACCTGTTCACGTGGTTTTGCGGGTCAACGAGGGCTAAATCGGACGGGCTACTTGGTGCTGTTGCCGCAAGCAAACTCAGGTGAAATCACTCCCTTCCCCCTAAATTTGGAGACGCCGACCTCCCGCATTCATTTCGGCTCCTCCCCCCCCCCCCCCCCTTCGCCATCCCTAACCACTCCCCTCCCTTAAGCAGAAGTGTTAACTATCACCTGCTCTTTCCTATTCCTAGAAGGGGGGCGCCGCATAGTGGTCCGGAGCAGTGCGACATTCGAAACATTTGCATATACACCATTTTTCTTGCTAGAGGTGGGCGCCGCCATTTGCTTGTTCTGACCAGACGCTAGCGCCCCTCTGGTACCTTTCGCTGCCGGTGTCGATGGCCAGTACTCGTAGGTGGCTGGCTAGCCGGGTTAGCGCCTTAGGATGTCAGCGGCAGCCGCTATCTATCACGTGTAGATTGCTGTGCACCGGGCAAGGTGTTTCCGTTAAAGCAGATCGAAGGCGCTCCTGGTTTTTGAATTGTATTTAAATGACACCTTATTTACGGCAATACAAAAGAAACTACGCTCTTCAACATACGCCCGCGCAGAGCAGTGATTTGAGGGCTAAAATTAACCAAGCAAGTTATATACAGCCACCATCGTAACAAAAAACAATCTACACGTAAAAAGTGAACACAAAAATAATGCAGGGATCATCAATGCAGCAGGCAGTAGGTAGTATACCAAGCAATTTATTGAACAAGCAAATCAAAAGCCTAAATTAAGTGCCATTTCAGCAACCCCTCTTCCAACTTCTGTATACCTTGAGATTATCTGACTTGCTTTTCTTTAAATGGAGGGGCTCGGTATATTCTTTATACTAATGTTATTTCTACGTCGCCTGCTGACAACTTTAGCGGTGTGGTTGGAAACACGGCGTTGCGAGTACTGGACACGAATTTCCTGCCGTCTGCAGGTGAATTTGTTTCGGGCCAGGTAATCATAAACGGTAATTTACAGATGTTTCGTTAATGCAATTCACGCCGTCAGTAAAACACTCACGGTATAAAAACAATCATACACAAACAAATACCTGTAGTAAAAATGTAACGCACTGGAACCTCAACAAAATTGTTATTTTGCCAAGATCTTTTTTTTCCTACCTCAGCTTCGGGACAATTTTTTCTGCATTATTTCTACCGGGACCATTTTTTTTTCACCTAAAATGATGTTTTTCAGTAAATCACGGGGTTCCACAAAACACGATTAGAAGCTACTCTTTTTTGTGTTTTTTGACCAGTCCCCACCCCCACCCCATTAACATACAAAGAACCTCAAACTTCAAAAAACCTCCTTTCCTTCCCGTCCCTGAGCATGCAATCAAAAAAGGAGCGCTAAAAATGCAACCGGCCGGCTGCACAATAAAAGTATCACCCCAGAGAAATGCATTAACAAAGACATTCAAGTGCTCCAATTCTACGTACTAGCTTTCGAAACACAGCAATAATCAACAAAGTTAAGTCACTGCAATAAATTGCCTTCTACAACCTACAGTCCGCGAAAATAAACATAGTGTCAGTTTTGAACAACGAAGCACACAATGCCGTTAACCGATACGTTCGCGCACCGAAACGTCCCAGAGACATATGCGTATAAATACGTACTCAAAGCAACTTCACAAGAGAAGGAACATGGAAATTGAATATGACCAAAATGTACATCCTTATTCCCCGCAAAAAAAATTTAGTAGCGAACACCGACAGCAAACACCGACTGACAGCAAACATCGACTGACGAAAGAAAGGAAAGACACGCGAGCGCTGAAATCAGTGGGGCATATTTTACCGTAACCAGAAGACAACATAGGAAGGGACGATGAACCTACACTTAAAACCTGCCAACAAACAATAAAAGACGCATCCCTTCGGTAGAATGCCGTTACTAAAAAGTACCGTATATAGACTGCAACAAGCTGGGGCCACAAACCCCAAAATATTGGCGATTTCAACAAATGACCTTCACAAAACTTCATTTCGTGCAACGAGATCTCATAACAGTTGGTAACATAGAACCCAGACAAATACTGCTGCTCCACACCCACCAGATAACGCAGGAACTTCAAAATATTTTTGTCTTCTATGACCTTCGAAATTAGAAACACGGACATTGGGGCACCAGGCTTGTCTTTTTCCAGGGATTCGATTATCGAAAATTGGGGATACTTATCATGTTTCGGGAGAGTGAAAGTTGAAAGGGGTGGGTACGCAACATCGGTGCGGCCTCTTTTCATAGACCGATCAGGTTTTCGGGAAGGGGGGGGGTGGGTTGATTTATCTACAAAGCATTGGAATAAAGCAGGGGACGGGGTACCTTCATCGTCAGCCTTATCGTGATAGCTGAACAGGTCCGGGCTCCCTGCCTCATAAACAGACAGGGGGGCCCATCCGCCGGAGCTTGACCTGGACTCCGACGGCAACCGTTTGTGGTTATAACCCTCCACCTATAAACATGTTGTCACGGTAGGTCACAACTTATATTTGGGGGTTCGGTTTCCGCGGAAACGCCAATACCGTTACCAAGATTCCTCAAGGTGCCCCGTGCGGGGTGGAGCGCTTCCGTGTCACCGCATCATCAGGATATCAAGCCAATCACTGCCCTGAAGTCCCATTGGCTGACCAGCTCGGTGACGTCACCGCTCCTTCCTATAGGGCCCGCGGACATCGTGTACTGCTTCCCAGGGCATGGCGGCATCCCCTGGAGCATGTCTGACTGCGCATGGCTGATCGGGCAGGTTAGTTTTTTATGATATTTTCCCAGGAAAACGTACCAGTTACTATGTATTAGTAGCGCTCCAGTGCCCACGGCGTTGTCTTGGTATTGTTGCTGACTATTGGTCTGCTCTAATTCTCATATTGTGTGGCGACGTAGAGACAAATCCTAGTCCCCGGTCCCGGCCTCTTGATGACCTCGATGAGCATGATAAACAAAATGATCTTAAACATGTGTCATGTGCTATTCTTGTGGAACTGAAATAGATAAGAGCTGCCTCAAACAAGCGCGATAAACTCTATCCTCAATTAATTCGAACTTCCATGAAGTTCTGTCGAAACAAAATCAAGAAAAATCCTTGCGCTTGAGAAACTTGAAAATCTGGAAAGGAATCTGTCGCAATTCAGGGCAAATGGCTTAACGACTACGAAGATTGGTCACGAAATAATAATCTAGTAGTCTTTGGCATATCTGAAGGTCCTGAACAAACTTCAGAAGTTCTAGAATATTTAGTTATCCGACGGGTTTGCAATGAGCAGCTCAATATGGCTGTCGCATCTTTTTAACGCATTCATAGAATTTATGAGCCCCGAGATAACAAATCTACAGCAATCATTCTCCGATTGTATAGCAATAACGAAAAAATTGCCTTGCTGAAAAACTGTTTCCATGCGTATTTTCCGTGTCACCTAACTTCTCGCACGCAACGCAGCACATAAAAAAAACTACCACCTCCCCTCGCGGGAACCCCTGTGTAGATGCGACGCATAGGGGGTTCACGTTGCAGCGTTCGACAGCGGAGGAACGGCGCTGGAACGATGGAGCGGAGCGGCGCGAGCACCGCGTTTTATAGCGCGCATAACGGTGAGGGGACGCGCCGGCGCCAGTGCGCCTGCCGCGGCTATGACGCAACACAATCCAACATAATCCACTTTAATCCAATCAAATCCAAATCCAATCCAAGCCAAGCCAATCCAATCCAATCCAATCGAATCCAATCCAATGCCCCTCGCGAGAGAGTGTTCGCTATCGGAAAGGAGAGGGGGTGAGCGGCGGAGGGCGCAGCTGGCGCGGCGAGGAGAATGGGGGAGGGGCGGACGCCGACGACGACGCCGGATGCAGGGACAAGGCGAGTGAATGAGATGCCTTCGCATCTAAAAAAATGATAATCGGTATGCCCTCTTAGCAAGTGTTGCAATAATATAAAACTGATTCATGATATACTGCACGTCCACATTCTTGCGTGGGGCGAGGCAAAAGAATGTGGGTGTTTGTGCACAAAGGCAAAAAAAAAATTCCCCCGCATTTCCCCGAAGGGGAGTATGAGGAAGTGCGAAGCACGGGGTGATGATATGAGGGGGAGTTTGTTGAAGTTTGGTGGCATTTTGCCCGTTAGTTACATTAACACCCCCTCGTGATCACGTTCGGCTTAACACGCCTCGTTTGTCCCTCTGCGGAAATCTTGGTGAATTAACGTGTATGTTCGAGAGATGTTCGAGAGGGAATGCAATCACGCACACACACACACACACGCAAAGTAAAGTGAAACGACAGTATTTATTTCAGCACCAGAACTAGCGGGTTTGTAGTATCACGTGTACACCACGCAGTTATCAAGCCGCTATAACGCCGCTGAGTCGCCAACGCACGCCGCTGACGACGTAGTTTGAATGCGTTAAAGATATAAGGCGCGTTACTAACACTGATATCAGCGTCGCGTCCGTGGCTTAGTCCAGTGCGTCAGGGCTGTGCCCTGTCGTCACTCCTGTTTGCGCTTTACCTTGAACCTTTGTGTGTAAAAATCAACCAAAGTCCTCTAGTGCAAGGTTTTTGCCTTGAATCCTGTGAAGTTAAAGTAATGGCTTACGCCGATGATCTCGTTTTTTTTTGTAATAACCAAGAGAGTGTTAGTAATGCAATGATCATTACGCAAGAATATTGCGATATGACGGGAAGCGCAGTCAACCTTAAACAGTGTGTTGGGCTATGGCACGGTGAGTGGATCGAAACCCCACGTGTCTTTAACAGCATCTCATGGTCAACAGAACCGGCATCTTATCTCGGAGTACCCTTAAGGAATTATCGAGATAGTAACGGGTACTGGGCTGAACGAGCTTAGACAATGCGTGCGCAAACGGCAAAGTGGGAAGGCCGTAGCCTTTCTATCTTTGCGCGCGCAACAGTTTGCAATGTCTTCCTGGTCTCAAAACTTTGGTATATTATGCAGGCCCTCGCTTGCGCTCGACTAAATGTTCAAAAGTTTCACCGCATTTTCGCGGTCTTTGTCTGGCAATCAGCTTTTGAGAGGACGAGTAGGAGCAACTTGTTTAGAAAAGTTCAGCAGGGAGGGCTGTCCCTCCCACATCTATTTGTGAGACAACTTGTTTCCCGTTTCTTGTTCCTAAGAAATCAGGAGGACCCGTTTATCCGTACTTTCTTGCAGCATACGGTCGCAAGCGCTTTACCCAACTTTGTAGTGTCGTCAGCGAATGTGACCCGTTACTCGGTTAGCCTCTTTTTGAGAGAAGTTGTTTTCAGTTGTCGTTTTTTAATGACTCGTTTTTCTGCTCAATTTTTGGCAGCAGTGAACCGCAAAAAACTCTCCTGTGACATTATCGATTGTCTGTTCCCAGAGCCGATGTATAGATCGTTGTATAAAGTCGGCTCCGGACAAGATGTACTACGGAGAGTAAAGAAAATGCCAGTGCCTGGTGCTGTGAAAACGTTCTTTTTTAAACTGCATTGTAATACACTCCCAGTTAAAACATGGATGTTAGAGAAGGGTTTATTTTTGCCGTGGGGTGCCGAATGTTCATTGTGTAAAAAACCAGAAAATGTCGAACACGTATTCATCGACTGTTGGGACGCCGTTTTCTTTTGGGATGTCTTGCAGCGTACCCTAAAAAAAGACCTTCCGATAACGGCTCGAGGAATCCGCTTCCTTGATGTGAAACCTGATGCTTTACCATACGATTTGTTTTTCCTTCTGGGTTTACATAGCATTTGGAGAAGCAGAATGAATGTGAGAAATACAGATGTCAATGCAAAATCGGTGGGCAACCACTTTGTAGAGCACGTGTGTAAACTGCAGGAAGTTTTTGTTAAGCTGGAGTATGATGATGATGTGATCACTGTTATGAACGAACTAGCTGTATTGAAAGTTCACAAAAACGTAACCGCCAGCTAAAAGCTCGGCGGTTTCTTTGTATGTTCCTTTTAAAAAAAAAGTCGCGTCCGTGGCTTAGTCGGTAGAGCGTCGCGCTGCGGCCGCAAAGTCCTCGGATCGAAACCTGGCGCCGGATGCTGTTTTTTTTTATATATACTGTAGTGGCCTGGCTGGCGCGCCGAGAGAGGGTGTTGCGAGCTGGAGAGTAGTAAAGGGGCTTTAGGAGAGTAGGCGAGGGGGGAGAGGAGGCGCTATGCGAGCGCCCTCACGCGTCGGAAATCCGGCGCCGTTGCTAGGCACGGTAGCTAGCTCCGTTGCTAGGCTGCGGACGGAGGACGGCGGTGGAAGCAGGAGTAGGCCCGACTAAGAAGTGCTTCGCACTTAAAAGAGAACTGAGTGCTAATTGGAACAACACGAACAAGGCGAGTGGGTGACGCCCTGAACTGCTGCCGCGGCTAGACTACGATGCACGACGCTCGATAGAGTGGGTGGGGAGACGAGCGCTGGGAGCGGCCGGCCGGTCTCCCTACAGGTCCGCCTACAGATGTGTTAGGCATAACACTGCCGCAGACATTCCATTGCCGCTCTCGTAAGCGGTGCAGATAACGATTTTGAATTCAACCCGCCATCTCATCATTAACTACATTCTCGTATGTGCTGCCTTGTTTGGAACTTGAGTGTCATTTCGTGCAGCGGTAACAGGATAGCGCTCGAGCTACATGCGCCGGCCTGTGCCACTTCGCGGCCGTGGCCGCCGCCTGAGCAGCCAACGTGCGGCTTGCTCAGGGCGCTTTTCGTGTCCCCGCCGCGTTTCCCGTTTAACGTAATAAAAATCAATAAAAAGAGAGTGTCTGGAATCGGTGTAGAACTTATTTTGCGGGCTTCTAGTGCCTCCGCCACCAACGAATCAGATCGTTAGTTGCTCGAGAGCAGAAGTTCCGACCTCCGATCGGAGGGGCGAGCCGGTGAGAAACGCCGACAATGCGGCAGCGGAGAACAAACACTCGTGACGTGTCTGGATGTTGTTTATTTACTCCCCATTTAGAGAATGTCGATTTGTCGATTGCACGAGGTCCTCCGCTTGCTGCTCGGTGGAGTTTCGCACACTTGAAAATTGATTTTAAATATGGCTTCGCTGCTGACATTTTGCACATGATGTATGCTGTTAACCACACACTAAAAATTTTTACGCCCAAAAGGGTGCTTCAGCTTGTCGCCGCAGGAGCACCCTAAAAACTGAATATTTTACGCCCTTTAGGGTGCTTGGATTTTGTCGCCGAAGGAGCACCCTCTGTGAAGCACCCCAGAAGACAGGTGCCTTATAAACACCCTTTTCCGCGTAAAAGTATCCTAGGGTGCTACTTAGCACCCCAATCTGTAGGAGCATCTTCTGCAAAAGCACCCACCTAAAGGGGTACAAAACGGGTGCGTCATCCTCGGTTCAAAGGTGCAGCAGGTGTGAGACCACATATTGCACAATATCACACACGATTATGGTATGAAACATTCGTGCTTTCCAAGCTCGGTTCTGTGAGACATTCCATTGAAGCTCAACATCAGCTGATAATTTCCTTGAACTTGTGTCACCGATTGTTAAAACATCAATTTAAAAAGTCAGTCACATCTCAGTACAGTTATAACTTTAGAGCTAGTTGATTACCCAAAACTTCGTAAAAAACCAATTATATGTTCACTTTGCCGAACTGCAGTACACATCCTTCGAGATTCACTGCAGAGCCTAACCATGATGTGCAGTGAAAGCAATTAGGTGTGCAACACTTCAACCACACAAAACTTCCTTGAACCTTAAAACCCTTGGCTTCTTAGTATTGCATCAAACTTCCAATCAAGGTAGCTACCTGCAATGTTTAGTGCCTTATTCTTGAGCTGAGCAGGAAGGTTCAATATCAAGGAAGACCAAATGCAAAATGTATAGTTTCCTCCGTAATGCGGCTCATAATATAGTTCCCTCCGTACTGCGGCTCATAATCTACTTATAAAAGTTGGGTACCCAAGCCATTTATTTTCGTTTGCATTATTCTTTTTGCTTTACGGAAAAATATTCATATGGTACAGCACTTGCAAGGTTTGGTGGTATTTGGAGTTTTATAAACATACCTTTAGACTAAATGACCCCACATAGCAATAACAAGAACTGCAAACATCACAGAACAATGCATACAAGTTCCCTGGTGAAGCCCATGGTTGAAATGTAATGCCATTGTTCAGAAAACATTATTTTATCATGAGGCTAGCTTGTACATGGTGCCTTGCATTATGTCCCTGCCGGTGGATGTGGGGTCACTTGTCACTGTTGCAAATGGAAAGCCAACAGCCAGGGCCCATTAGTTTTGGCTAGTATTACGAGGTGCCTCACGGTAAGCATTCTACGTCGATAGACTTTTTTAGAGGTGACTAGAACTGAAATCAGCAAAAGATTCTCTACAAAACATTCATTCTATCCGCAGCTTTAGGGTTTGCTAATTTCCATAGTTGGGTTTCTTCTGCCTTTCTTAACAAAATTTTTTTCTTTTGATAAGAAGGTGCACAACCAAAAGCAAAAAGCTTTTCTGTAAACCTTTGGTAGCTATATAATTGTTACAAAATATTTTACTCTAAATATGGCAGCTTAAACTGAGAATATTTGCATTTAAAAACATTAAAATAAGTTTAAATTGATCATAAATGTTTAGCTGTTTTTACGCAAAACTGTACATGGGATATGAAGTGCACCACAAGGAGGGCTTTGGATTAGCTTTAGCAAATTTGGGACATTTAAGGTGCACTGAAATCTCTACACATGCGCTTTTTCACTTTCTGTATCCACCAGGAAAATGGCTGCCAATTTAGACAGCGATTCTAAATAGTAGTTGACGTGCATTTTAAAATAATCACAAACATTATAGCCACAAAATTAATTTTTACAAGTTGTAGACATTGCCCGTTACACCAGACATTAGACTACACTGTCAAGAGCTTTGACATCTACAATGACGTCTACAAAGCAGGCTTATACTGGTAGAATGTTTCATACCATAATTACTGTGTGTTCAGAGCTCACGTGTGAAGTATGGATACTGCTGCTTCAGCAAGAACCGAGGATGAGCACCCTTCCTGGTTCTGAAAAAAAATAACAGAGGAAATGCCTTAAGCAGGATTCTGAAACGGGGTTGAATGAAACAAGAATGAACAAGAAATTCTTTCAAAACATGTAAAGCAATGCAAATATTTATTTCAACTTATTTCTACAAAAGACCACCTCATGAAGACTGGTGGTGGGGTATTGGCTCAAAAAAAAAAGCAGAGAGCACTTATACAAATGCTACAGGGAGCCTTCGCAGCCAACAATTGTTTGAACACACCTAAACTAATCACTGTTCAACAAACTCATAAAAAATGTTTGAATGCATAAAAAACCAGTGGTAAACACAGGAAACAGTTAAAATAGAATGACGGCACAAGTTTGTCCCGTCGTTCTCTTCTGTGTCCTGGGTTTTCCTATGGTTTTTCATCCATTCAAACATGTAGCAGCTAGCCCAGTCCAACGCCTTGGTATCATAAAAATATGGATAGTCAATCCTTCCACAAAGTTGAAAAAAAAAGAAAGTATAAAGTAGGTGACAAAATTAAAACGACAGCAAATTGGTTGGCTTTTAATTTTAAATGATAATATAAAAAATAATGGCATGAATGAAAGTGAGCTGCACGCGAAGTACCTTGTTGCTAGCCCGACATTCCACTTTGAAGCAAAATGTCCGCTTTCAACACTACATAGGCTAAACATGCAATGAGGCATTCCTTTAGGCACACAAAATATACCATAATTGTTAAAAAAGCTACGAATTAGTTGAAAAAACCTGACCACGACAAATTGGAATTAGTGACTAGATACAGTTTCAGAAATACACAGCGACATCATATAAAAATATATGGTTCCCACACAAAGATTGATCATAACAAAAATTCAGGACATTTATCAGACTGGCATCAATGTGCAAAGCAGCTTAATGAAGGAAGACGGTCTTCACTAAAAACATGTTAATATTGGGAGCTCATGTGCTTCCCTGCAAGTTGGGTGTGTAAACCCACTGACATCTTAACTAACCCGCCTGAATCATCACTTGATAGACATTGAGGAATTTTACGAATTGGTTTATTGTAGCCAGCTGTCTAGTTTATTTCCCTATTTTTCTTGGCATTTCGTGTCTAATTCTAAATTTGGTGACTAGATAGCTTTTACTATGGTCATGCACTGGTGACAACGAATATTTGATTTTACTTTAAAAAAATTTCAGTTTTGTTTTATTGCTCACCAGCCAACGATCTGAAATATCAGAGGTGCTTAAAACGTATGTTGGCATTTCCTTCCTGCAGTGTAGTACAACTAATCATGACTTTTACCATAATTTGTTCACAAATCGTAATATGTGGAAAGTATTCAGCTTAATGAAAATTTCATTTCAGAAGCATGCACAATCAACAAGGCCTCAATGACTCTCATGACGTGGTCCACTTGTTTCTGTCACAAATAACCTGAGTGCAGACACATTCCACCGAAGACGAAGGTAACATGCCCTCTTGGGTGATGAATATTTAAAAAGCCTTACGAGTAAATTTGCTGCTGAGCACGTGAAATTGTGGCATTAAAACAAAAGATCCCTCTGCGGCATCTTTCACTTGGAGGAGCGCTTGACCACAAACTTTGAGAAGCTGGAAAATGCTCCATGAACCGCTCCATCCAGCAGAAACGATGCAGGACACAAGTTGGTAGGCGGACCGTTGGCATCCTGCGATTGTGAAGATATTTCTGTTTAGTAGATGCTCTTCTTTTTGTACCACTGTTTATTTCACCTTTAACAAGCAGCTGAACTCCTTAACGTTCGCATAGTAAAATGCTGCAATGCGGAACAGTTAGCAGGGTTACCTCAATTTTGCTTTTCTACGAATTAACACAACGTAGGTAATCTGCACACAACTACAATCAAACTACAATTTTCACCTAATTCACTGCTAACATCAGCGTTTGACTGCTCAAGCACAAATACAGGTTAGACATGTGAGCAATCTGCTAAACGTATCCCCACAAACTGAACAATCAGGCATCAGAAATCGGCAAGGAAGGAGGTGTCACGTTTAAATGGCACTTTTTTTGTTCAAAACATAAACAACACCTGGAAGCTTGAAGCGTGAGAGGGGGTCTTTCACGCTGACAATGTCAGAACATAGCTTGCTAGTGGGCACCTGCACGATGTGCACAATGTGTTTCTTGAAAATGCGTGCGAAAGTTTGATTGATGTGTAGGACGAGAATTGCAGCACGTTTTGACACAGGCGTTGTGGACGCTTCTGCCTGCTAATGTCAATGTGGATTCTTGCTAGTCGCCCTCTTCGCTTCTTTCTGAATATAATGCTTTAGGCATTATATTCAGGACAACGACTGCATCAAAACGTGCAGCAATTACCTACGTCCCACACATCGGTGAAACTCTCGCACACATTTTCAAGACACGCAGTGCATACATTGTGCATGTGCCCACTAGCAAGCTGCGTTCTGACATTGTCAGCATGAGAGACCCCCTCTCACGCTCCAAGCTTCCGGGTATTGTTTATTAGATTCCATGCGTTGAATGCAAATCAGTGTACATTGGCGAAACGGGCAATCTGCACAGAAGATTAATGCAGCACTGGAACGAAGTGAACAAGGGCCATGCAAAAACAAGTCCACTGGCAGAGCACCGTGAGAGGACGGGACACGTGGTCGACTGGAACAAGACAAAATTACTGACAACTGAGTGCAATCTATCTTCTCGATTACTGCTCGAGTCCCTCATTGTTCAGACGACGCCCAACATTATCAACATAATGGATGGCAATCTGCACCATATCTATGCAAACTCATTGCGCCGCGTAATGCCCAATATATAGCTTCGTTTTCCACGACACATGCTCACCGTGAACAAGCAACAAACCGTTAAATGGCTTTCTTGACTTGGTCAGTGACCTACGTTTCATCACTGCAATAATGCTTTTACCTGCCTACACGGCATTCCGTCAAACACTGGACTACACCACATGAGCCATTGGCGTTCTTAACCTGCACCAGAGTATATAACCTTTCACTACTGCTATGAGATAGACCCATAAACGCACTTCAATATGGCCTTTATATTTAGCTCTTGGAAACATTATGTATAATTTTACCTTTAAGTTGCACCTGCTACAGCAGCTGGTACTATACCAAAAACATGAAAAAAAAACGGTGGTTTAACCCGCCAAAGCTACACTTGGGATATGGGGAGCACTGTAGGGGAAGGCTTCGCATTAATTTTGACCATCTGGGTATTTTTGTGCGCATCGAAATCTCCAAACACGGGCGTCTTTACGTGTTGCCTCCATCTGAAAAGCGGCTACACCAAGCGGTATCTAACCGACATTCGCCTCCACAGCACACCACCCTAGCCACGGCAGTGGGTTAAACATATGAAATAAAGCGAGCTTTGGAGTGCAAATGAAAATATTAATCACACGTCTTATTTTCCCAATCGATGTACCTTTTGAAATCCACCATGCAATCCCCCCTCCCCTACCGGCCTACCAAAACACCTTTGTCTCAAGAGGTAATCAGGCTGTTGTTAATGAAGTAAGTATTTACAATCCGAGACTTGCCACCGTTAAAGTCATGCACTTTGTTTTAGATATAAGCGACATTAGCCATTTGCAGCACCAGGAGTTAATTGTGTTAAGATCAGATTGAAAGCATTGACGGTAGTAGTTGAAAGAAATTGTGTGATAAATTACAACATCATCTGCAAATAGACCTACATGGGAGGATATGCAACATGGAAGATAGACCAAGCAACCTGCCTGAGGGGACAACAAAGTGGCACGAGCAAAAGAAGTATATAGTTATTAGAAGTAAACTGCATTTGAGAAGAATGAAAATCTTTTGCTCAAGTGAGGACATTAGGGTGAAGTTTGAGAAGTAGTCTGTGGTGTGCAATGCGATTGAATGCTTTAGAAAAATCGAGAAAAACTACCGCAGTTTGTAAGCCTGTGTCAATGGATCAATGTAGATCGTGAACAAATCCTGAAAGTTGTGTTTCTCAAGTAACCCTTGTGAAAACCGTGGTGATACTCGAATGTGATATTGTGATTTTATAAATAATTAGCGACCTGAGAGTGGATGAAATGTTTCCTGACCTTGCATATGGTGCTTGTTAGGGAAATTTAATGGTGAAGTACCGTCTCCTGATTTAAAGACTGGTGCTACCTCGACTATCTTCCAACCATTGAGATTAGTGCCTGTCATGAGAGACTGCGAAAAAAGCGCTGTCAGAATTCTACAGACTGCGGGATGTACTTTTCGGTATAGTATGATTATTACCAGTATGATCTGAAGTAGACCAGTTTGTATTGCAAGTTTAAAACCATATCGAAAGATCCTAAATGTTTGCTTGGCTTGATTACATACGAATACTTGCTTCAAAGTCAGTTCAATTTCTCTTCTTGCCCTTTAGCCGTCAGCCCCAGATTCTCTTCAATATCTCTGCTAAGCAATGACACGCTCCATACGCACAGCACTGCTTCATGAAAATGTTTCAAATAATCAGAGGCCACAGCACTGCTAACAGGTATACATCATGGCAAGTTCCACAACATGCAATAACTAACCTGAAAATACATAATCGGTGGGTGCACCGATATGGCAGCAGTGCCTGGACCGATGTGTCGAGCAAATGCGCTGACTTCTAAACGGGTGGTCCAAGCGGCCAGATGATGGATGAATGACCATTCCTGGCGGCAAAGCGTACGGAGCACCAACGAAAGGCCAGGCAGTACTTGGGTACAGCAGGTGCAGTGTCGGTTGGCCAAGGGAGGCCCTGGCAAAGCCTTTGAAACTGGACTGGAAGGCAGCTGACCCAGGACAGCCAGCAGCAGCACCTGCAGGTGCATAATCTGTGAGTGTGCTGACACTTGTTGAAATACAAGAAGAGCAAACACAAAGCACGAATGCTTACATCAAGTAGATTTTTAATCGTTTAAAGACTAACCTCCAAGGCACTAATAAGAACATTCCCGGAACACCCCAAGTGAACTTTGGGTCACAGTAAGAATGTATTTATTAGACCCGCAGGTACTGTGAGTGGGGTATGCATGATATATGCAAAGCTAGCTACTGAGCTAATTTGCATGGAACGCATGCTAGCAGCTCATCTGTATCCCTTGCTTTCAATCGGAACTGGTGTGATAGTTGAGGCTCCTCCATTTCAATGTCTGACTTGTATCTGCACGTTCAATTCTCCAATATAAATCGAGTTGAGTGAGTGCCTACAGCTTTCTTGTTAGTCTCTGTATGGCCTGCGGTTTTGCGAAAATGAGAACTTGCGAATTGGCTCAATTTTCTGCACTAATTTAAACAATACATATGCCTCTGATATCAAGCCCCAGACTTCCCGAGAGCTACTCTGACAGAATCGGCAGACGCCTCGTAGGCGTTGTGAAATCTCCCCCACTACCCCGAGACTATGCTAACTCCCTGCGAGGCCACATGCGCGCATTTCACCTTCAATTTGCACGTATGTGAATTCTATACCTCTATGAACTCTCAGACGGGCGTCGTCATATTCGTGCCGGACTCGTGAAACTCGGCAACGTAAATTACCGCCCCTCGCTCGCTGGCGCGCGGCCCGAGCTCTCTCACCGTTTCCGGCCCTTGCATACTATTTTCTCCACCTTGCACTTTGTAAATTCTCATGTTTAACTACACCTCGTGCGCCCTCATCTCTTGCCTGCTTTTCTTCCAGCACAACTCCGTCAGCACCCGGTCGACGCGTACGCTGTCGGGGCGCGTTGGCGAGCGAGTACGGCAATTTCGCTGTTGTCGAGCTTCACGAGAACAGCACACATATCGCGGCCCGAAGACCGCGAGGCGTACGGTCGCCGGTCTCGCGAGCGCAATAGCTGCGAAGCGCACTGCACGGAATTCGTGAAGGGGGGGGGGGGAGAGATTTCACAACACCTACGAGACGCCAGCCATGGAATCACGTGTACGCGTTTTCACATGCACTTCCAGGGAACCTCCTGTTCATGTTATTTCTTGGTATACCGCGGGTATTCACGAGGGAGGACTAATCACAGCGTTGTGCCACTCACGCGAAATTGCGACTGCGATCTGCAACCGCAAAGGCACTGTTTGAGAGACACATAAACAAACGCCCCGGTGTTAAAGAGCCTTGCGTGATGTGAAATTATTAGCAGCCGTGTACCATAGCGCGAGCATCGTAGCCAAGGTCTAGCTTCAGCGTAAATTGATGCTGACTTCTGCGGAAACGGTGGACTGGGCGCCAAACAAGTATACTAACTCACGTAGGCTCTCGGAGCAAACGAGATGGGGGTCTAGCGAATTACTGACCCATAAACACCAGAACTCATTCCAACCAAATACAGAATAATAAAAAATGCGTACTTACCCGAGCAAAAACGATGTTTCCAATGTAAAATTCTCCTTCACTGTCGTCTTCATCTCGCGGACACACGAACACGCTTTGTTCTGATGCAATGTCATCCACTTTTGACGCGCAGTATTTTATCCGGCGATGATCGTTCTTCCGGGGTCCCCATGTTCAACACACGCGTAGGTTAGAAGGGTAGACATCACCCATAAAGCTTCTATAACTATGATTTAAGCTTGAAATAGATAAAACAGATTAAATCACGCCACCAACCACTCGGCACAAAACGCCATGAAAAAACACACACAAAAGTGAGAGATAGTTGCCAGACTTCAAATGCAGAACCTCTATGTTTGACGAAAATTGTGTTACTACTGTAATGTTGGTAATTATCTTTCTGCTTTCAAAGTCTGAAATGTGTTTATAACTTAAATTTAAGGTTTTTAAACACAAAAAGTGAATACACATAAAGTAATTGACATATATACTGATATTGTAAAGAGGTTTGACGTTTGTTTTGGTTTTGTTTTCACGGCGGGCTTCTCAAGAGAGAACGTGCGAGAAAACGAGCTACTTTGGGTTTAGGAAGGGGGCGGTAAATGTCGGCGTGATAGAAAGCAAGGAACAGGTGCTTACCCTGGTCGTTAAAAAAGGAGCTAATTGAAACCCTCACGTAAAAAAAAAAAAAGAAAAAAAAAAAACAAAACGTTCGACGAGGAATCGAACCATTGACCTACAAAACAGTAAACGGACGCGTTAACAAACAGCTATGTCGGCGGGCGGTGTTCGAGGCGCCTAAAACAACTCTATACTTACGTAAGTTGTCAACGAATATTGTTGCTTATGTCTAGTTATCGCCTCCTTTAACGATGGTCTAGTTTATGCTGCATTTTTGAAATTCTGGCTGTCCTAACGCTTGTTTCTCACGCACCGGTCTTGCAGACGAGGCCGCATTGCTAGCGCTGCAAGCGATTGAGCCAAATTTTATGTGACTCAAGAAAAGCTATCGCAGTCAACCCGACCTTTTCTGCGCAAGCCACGGCAGCCACGAAATAAATGGAATGTGCCGTTAGAATTATGGCGTTGATAACGCTTGTTTGACCGGCACCGTCTTGCAGACAAGCAACGTCGCTCTAATACTACAAGCGATGTCACTCCTGGCATGTCAGGCGCATCAAACCCATCGTGTAAAACGACTGCTAACAGTGCGAAAACCTCTGAGTTTGTAACAAGTGGGGATTTGCGGTGGCGGCGACGTAATAGGTACAGCAAGCAGGTAGGCAGAACAGCAGCGTAGGGTTACAACCTTTCCCCGAAAAAAAAACGGGCCTTCCGGGGGGGGGGGGAGGGGGGATTGTGTTGAAAAAAGACGCCATGTTTTTTAACATGCAGTGCCATTTATTGTAGTGTTTTCTTAGAGAGAAATCAACATAACGTTTGTACTGAAAGTGATTGAGAGCTTGGTTAATCGCTCTGCATGTGCTTCACTGAAAAGTAACCGCAATTGCTGACTGCGGCGGTAGAATTTCGTTATTTTGTTCTTCCCTTAGGTCCCCCTCCATCTGAGGCAGCGCGCTCGCCCGCGTATTTTTCTCTGCTCGCGTGTCTTTGCGCAGCTTGTCGACATAGGCGTGCGCAGAGTTCTCAATTTGGGGGGGCAAAGTCTTACCGCTGCGCCCCCCCCCCCCCCCCCCCCGAGCAACTCCCGACCTCTTCTCACTGAAGGCCTTGCGGTGCGAACGCAGTGCAAAGAGGGATGGTTATAAAATTTTTATTTCAATGTGATGGAATTGCAACACACACAAAATATTTCTGAGCAGAAATTTTACTTTCATGTGCTACATCGGCAAGGCATGGGGCAAATTTGGCGCCCCCTTCAGATGATTAGGGGAGGCGGCCGCCCCCCCCTGCCCCCCCTGTGCGCACGCCTATGCTTGTCGACACGTATTTATCGTCTTAGTTGTTGAATTGACGCTTATAAAACGCCAAAACGGGCATAATCACGGCACAAAAGCCAAAAAACCGGCTGATGACGGCTGGTTTTAGATATGGACCGGCAACCGGCCCGCTGTTTAAAAAACCGGTCGGGCCGGTCCAAAACCAGGAAGGTGGCAACCCTACGGCAGCGACGAGCGAAAATGATTTTACACGACCGCCCCCGTCGGCCTGCGCAAAAAAGGAAGATAGAACCCCTGCATACACGCCCTCGAAGAAAGCTGTACAGCCGATTCAGTTTGTTGTGGACGAAGAGCAACCGAGGCTGCAGCCACAAACGATTGCGCTTGCCGTGGTATGAGCCAAAGCATATCTTCACATAGTTATGTTATCGTCCGTCTGACTGTTACTTACTGAAGGGAAAATTCAGAACACAAACGTTGACGTCTAGCGTCTATGCCAGACATAGACGCTGCTGTTTAGGCCCTAAAAAACCACCTTCAGGGCGTCTGTCGGTTCTGTCTGATGGCGCGCTCGCGCCGCTGATTACGAACGAGGCGTCTGTTGGCGTTGACTTATCGTGTTGGCGAGCCGGTAAACGCCATCACGGTTAAACTCCCTGTTGGAAGACTACGCTGTTGGGACGATAGAGTGCCGACAGAGCTTCTTATTGGCCCCACAAACGCCATCAAGGTTAAACTCCCTGTGAGAAGACTAGGCTATTGGAACGATAGAGTGCCGACAGAACTTCGTATTGGCCCCACAGGCGTGCTGTGAGCCCAACAAGAAAGTCTTGTTGGAATTTTTGCCCGGGGCATAATAATACGGGAACAAATTCTTAGGTAAATTCGATTTCGTTGAGGACACCGATGCCTCGCGTAAAAGTTTTATTTATAGGACTACAAGAGGCATTTTGTAGCCTTTCCTTCCCGTGCACCCAGACATCGAAACGAACCTTGTGATACACTCGAAGCAGTAGATTAGTGCAGAGTGGAATTTAAACATTCAGCACGTTTTGTTCAATTTACGAACAGCAATTTTAGAGCCTTTCCCCTGGTCTATGTGGAGAGTTCATATTTATTCTCTCAACGGGCGGTGAAATAGTGCAATGTGCGGTTTAAACATTCAGCCTGTTTTTGTGCAATTTTGCATGCTTGCATTCACACACCGTTCTTTTAGGCACCCTAACGATAAGGTGCCGTGGTAACACCCCAATCGAGAAGAAATACTTTTTAGCACCCCTTTAACGGTCGTAGCACCCTATGAAACTGATGATTACACCCCTGAATTTTGGCACCCTCGAGGTGGGGTGCCCGAGCAATATTTGGGTGCTTGAAAGGTGCAAAAAGGGTGCAAAATGTTCAGTACACCCTCCTTGCACCTTAAAGGGTGTAAAAATGTTAAGATTTACACCCCTTAATATGTGGCACCCTCATGATTGGGTGCCGGAGCAATGTTTTAGTCCTTAAAAGGTGTAAAAAGGGTGCAAAATGTTGAGTGCACCCTTTTAGCACCTTTAAGGGTGTTAAAAAGTTTAGTGTGCACAATCTGTCTCCGAAGCTATCTCGCCTCAAAACGTTCGTGTCAGTACCCCATTAAGGCCGTCATTTTACGATTTAACCACATACCCAGTAATCCCAATTGGCAGACGACGCTCGATGCGACAAGCAGGAAGTCGATGTGGAAGTGTAATCCGTTCCTTCGTGCAAATGTTTTATGCAGTATTGTTTCGACCCAGTTTAAAATGACTACAGCAGCACCGCAGAAACGTAACAAGAAGTCCTGTCGTACGACAAAAACTTTGTCGTGAAAACAGCAGCCCTGTTGTTACGACAAAGCCATCTGTTGCCACCCACATGTATGTCGTAATGACAAAGTCAATTTTCGAAACGATATAGTCACAACAGGACTGCCTGGCGCTACGACAGCCATCATGCTGTCGTAACATAGGCAGCTGCCAGAATCACGAAACATGAATACGACAAGACGGCAGTACAACACGCAAAAGTACGACAAAGTACAGATATTATTCTTGTCGTCCTTTTTGACTGGATCCCGATTGAAATTTTGCGCATCGACGAATATAATGCATCTAAGTGCTTCCGCAAAGCCCGAGTGTGGATCCGATCCAACTACGCTGCGGCGCTGGCCTTCGGAAGTTGATAGAGAAACAAACGCGTCAGGCACTAGCCAAAGGCAAGTTAGCGGGGTACCTTCTAAAATTTACCCAAAAAAAAAAAAGGCTGACGGGTGACGCTACGTAATCCTATTACTTATACTAGGACCTTGGTTAACTTCTCTGAAATAAGTTTTCAACAGCCACCGAGAATCGCTTTCAGAGTAAATACCGCAAAGTAGAAAGTTATTGCTTTACGTAGAAAACCATTGCTTTATGCCATTCACAAGACTTAGTTGCGGGCTAATTGGTTGATGGTTTTTCAAAAAGAAACAATTACTGCGAGGCTGAACGAGGAGAAACAGCAGGGTGGCAAAAAAACCTGTGTTTAGTTTCACAACTGAATGCACGTTTTACCAGAAGCTGACACCTGCGTTTCAGGAATCAGAAACTGCATCGCTTCCGCTGCATAAAACCACTATCACATGTTGTAGAACAGAACAAACCCCATGGTATAAAACATTTGCTGAAATTTTGAGAATTTCTAATAATGCGTATCAGTACTTGTGCTGTTTTGCTGTTTCAGTAACGTTCCGTTTTCTCAGAAGCATTAAATCCCTCAATCCAAGGCAGCTAATGTCGTGGGCTCACGGTATTCGAATAAGCATGAATTTTGTCAGTTCATTCTCAGCTCTCTTTTTTAGACACCCATGAAAGCGCACGATTGGGTAAAACTACGATTTATAAATATTTTCCAAAACATTTTCGTGCGTTTCCTTCAAGGAACGGCGCTTCCCAGATTTGGCGGTGTTGGCTGTCACTGTACAAATCGGGTGGCTTTTGCTCCACTTGGTTTTATTTGGTTCTTTTTCTGCCACTGCTTTACATTTACTCTTATAGAGGTAAATGTATTTACTAGGCAATACACTGTTCACGTTGAGGTACTCGGCAGACAATGCTTATGCATTGAAAACTACCTTGATGTTGACATTGCATTGGCCGTTTATAGGCGCCAGCCTTTATTTCGCACAGGTGGTATAATCAGGAGGGGAGGATGGAGGGTTACAGCTTGGGCTGTTAGGTGGTTCAATTTGTTTGTCTCCTCATAAAATGACCACTAAAAACCCACGAGTACTGCTTCAGCCCTCAGATTCCCTAGCTGTCACTCATGGAAACAAAAGGCACAAAGCTTACGACTACAGAAAAAAATTGCAGACTGCCACGACGTTTCCGCCGCCACCCTGTAATCGAACTCGTACGCCAGTACCTTTCTCTGCAAAGCTCGCACATCCGCGTATCCCACCATTAAGGTGGGTGTGGAAACCGTAGTGATTGAAAGCAGTGGAAATCATTTGTACTGGTACAAATTAATACTAATACTGATAGTTTTGCTAGTTTTCAAATCGGGTGAGCTAGGTGTGCGGCGCCGCAAAAATCGATCATATCAATGAGGCCCATTCCGAACCTTCGAAGCGTCCGACGATTTTCAAGCTACAGCGCAGTGATTTGGAAACATCGCGGAATTACTAGCTCAAATTGTAGTCTGGAGTCGCTAGGCCAATATTCGACTACTCTTGCTGTGTTTACGCGACTTTAATCAGTAGAACAATCAATTTGAAAGTGCTGACCTCCTCTCCGATTCCTCCATGCCGATTTCTATGACGTTTCATGTGACGTCAAAACGAGATTGCTTGGCTTGAATGCGCGGCGGCACGGCTCCCCGACCCTCGCGCAGAATCAGTCGGCCCAGCGTTTAGTCGGCATGCCACCGGCGGTCGTCGTAATTTCTTTATTCTGTTGAAACTAAGCCACGACACATTTGTACCTGGAATAATGGGCCTTTAGTTTATTAGTTTGTTGACAACCTCAAGCTCTAAGTCCAAGTCGCTCCACAGAAGCGCATATACGGCGCTTCACTGACTGCTACGCTATAGTAGAAAAATGTAAGGACACTCGAGGGCGAGAGAGGAGTAAGCGAAATAATATTCGCACCAAAAAATTAAAATTAACCGATACTGTAATCGTACAGCGCGAAACCAAGATGCGGAAGCACTTTTTGCGCTGGGTGACCGAGCTTAGCGGTCTGCAGCAGGACTACAAATCGGCGAATGCTTTTCTGTGAGAGGAATGCAGTAGCTAGAGACGTAATATTTATGGAAATTTAGGGGGACGCTTACTGCACGAGCGCAATTAAAGAAATAGTCATCTGAGCTCTCTGGAATGCTAAAACTAAAAAATATATAAACTGGTTTACATAATGTGCTTTATATTTCCGATCCATCTAGTGCTTGCTTATGCTCGAGTCGTCTGGAGCATTTCGTATATTGTTTTGCAATTCGCAAGTTCGAATCCCCGATACCACTAGCTTTCGTTTTTCTTTCAAGTTGACTTATTATTTGGGGGTGGGGAGGGGTGTTTTCTATACTCAATTCACCATTTTTGTACAATAACGTTCATTCCTTCATGAGAGAGTTCCCAGAATGCGTGCACACTGATACTGATGCGCTGGCGAGTTCTCGTTGACGTGGTGTTCCCATCAGCACCGGCTGCTTGCGGGCAGAGCACCGAATCAGCCTACCCTTGGGCCGGTGCCAACACGCCTAAAACCATACAGGCACGAGCCAGGCAAGCTCCAAAGCTGGGAAAAAGCGCATCGCATTCGAGCGTCTCCAGTGACACGGAGGGCGTTGATCCACTGCGTACACCTCGGCCCGCGATTCTTACGATTCCAAGCTGTCCTGGGGCGCTTTTCTGAGGCATATTGTAACCGACAACATGGCAGAAGTGCGGTTTGCTCATTACTCAGGTATCGTGAATGCTCTTCCAACGATAACGCGGATGCCAAGCATGTCGTTTCTCAGAACGCAAACCGAAACTTGTTTGAATTCAAAGCTTGGCATCGTTCAGTCATGTAGCACTTGGTACGTGGACGTCCCTGCTTCAGTTGGTGCTGCTGCCGCAGGCCTCCCATGATAGTTATTCTTTTTTCGTGCTTTATAAAACTAATACCGCCTTATCGAGAGATAAACGATTAAAGGTGTGTTTATTTGAGCCAGTCTACGTAGTGGAAGAAAAACTTCAGCTTGACAAATTCAGTTCAATGTCCTTTGACGGGATTCTGAAACCCTTCAGATAAACGCTTCCACTCTTTCTTTCGGGTCTGTGAGCACTGCCAAGGGTAGAGTAATCGCCTGCACGGGGAGGCACTCCGTGATTGGGTCGTCCGCAGCAGATACGCCTTCCGTTTCTGCTGTGCTTTTGTGGCTTTCTTCTATCGAATGCGTTCATGGCAGCAAGTGAGGGAAAGCCGGCCAATAACCGTTACACCATTGTAATAACGCAATTCCAGCGGTAGATGGATGCCAATACCGGGAAAAAGAGCAAACTCTTTCCAGCAAGTTTTTAAATTTTATTATGAGCAAAAAGAAAAAATATTTGGCTGAGGCACTTTGCGACCCCCTCATTTAAGTACTGAATTCGTTGGCTGACAAAGTTCTGCAAGTATTTAAGATTTCGATAGAACTTAAAAAAGTGTTGCAGGGCCTTTTTAAGTACCTCTTTTTGCATCTACGAACCAAACACACCTGCCAAGACGCATCCGCACACAGCACCAGCTAAACATTATAAGCACCAAAGCAAACACGGCAACAACAACGGAAGGCTGCGTAGTCCAATGCGCTGCCCCATTCCAATAACGAGAGAGAGAGGCAAAATTTATTTGCCCTTTTCGCTAAGGCCTCCACATTCCAGGGGGCCACTGTATTTTCTCATTGTTGGGTCTTCCAGGGGTCTTGCTGGAACCAGCGGTGCCTATGGTCTTTTGGACAAAGCATGCCAACGATAGCTGCTGCTCTATCATGGCCTGGTTGAGTCAGCCACTCGCTGCAGATACTGCTTCTGTGTATACCTTGGGGCATAGCCATACCATGTGCTCTTGATTGATCGGTACGTGGCATTCATCAAACACTGGCGGGGAAGTGTTTATACAGCCTTTGTGCATGTACACTTTGTCGGGTGTGAGTAGCGTTTGCGTTTCCGTCAGCCTTATGGTTGTTTGCTGTTGCCTGGACAATTTCTTGTGCGGAGGAGTGCATTTGCGTTTGCTGTCAGCCTATTCTTTATGTTGCAGTTTTGGCGGCGTCGTGGGCTTTTGGGTTTGGCCACAGTTAACACGTGCCCGGAGAAGCGCTTCACGGGCGAGCAGGTTCGCTCTTTTGTTTCCTGCCAAACCTGTGTGTCAAGATACCCAGTGTACCCTTATCGTGCCTTTAAAGTGTTTAACCTCTGCCAAAGCCGATTTCGGAATGAAGCCTTGTGTCAGAAGGGTGCAGACTTTCTTGCAGTCAGTGTATATGTTATTAAGACTGTGTTGTGTCGCAGTGCAGGCGGCTGCCCAAGCTATTGCAGGGGCCTCGGCTTCTTCGACGGAATAGCCATTGCCCTGGTTTGTCCTTTTCTGGCCTCAACTGCTCGTGAATTTTATGCAATACCTATGTCCTTGCGCTGCTGCATCGGTGTAAACGTGGATCTGATGCGCGTCCCTGGTAGCTTTCATGGCATAAAATGGAGAGGCGAGTAGTAGCGCCACCTGTGCAGCTGCCCCGTCCCTGTAGTACAGTACGTTCTAGAGAAAACACAAACATAAAGAAGCAGTCAACGACGTTACCCACCCAACACAGTCGGAGAATAAAATTTTGAGGACTTTTCCCGAAGGCATCACGACAGAACACCATCTTGTAATGAATCGCCGCATTAGATCTAGAACATCTGCGATCGAACACCGGCGGTTCACCTTGGTGAAGACAGGTGGTTCTATTTCTATATCAAACAGGACTGCCGGGTGCGGAATAAAGCTGTACAAACAGAAGCTACTCTTCAAAAACGAAACAAACAGGGGACACGTGTGCTGATGCGCTGGTACCAGAATATAAAAAAAAATCGGAAGTTATAGTTCCCGGATACTAGCAGTTTTCTCCGTGATCCATGCATCCCTACTACGGCAGGAACCGAACCACTGTATTGAAATTATGATATCCTTTTTAAATGTGAATGATCAGGTAATTACGGGACTTACCGGCTAACGTAATTCTTGAAATGCATGTTCGTTGCATTTTTTAAGCCATGTTCTTAAATTTTTCTAACGAGCAGGTAATAGGCCGAGCCACACGACCCCGTCTCCCCATAAGCACCGTACATTATAGTCAAACCCATTTGCAACCCAAGCGCAATCCCTTATCTTAATCGCCTAATCTCGGTTCGGTCTTCATAAGTTGAGCTCTTTCGTAGCTAATTCGGTGCCTTCAATGAAGCAGTTTCAAAACCTTCTATTTGTATTCCGGAAATGTTCGGCTATAAAATGCATAAATAACATCAGAAATATCGCAACAATTACATAGGGTGCTTTGAGTGCCAAGCGAGCTCTAAAGGCCGTGCTCAATCACCTTTTCCGCCCTTGGACAAGTGTAGCAAGGGCAGGGATCTACTTTTCTTCCGAGTAGCGGTGAGGTTCGATGGCAACTCTATGGCTGCTACCGCTCTCTTTATGATGGGCGCCACCGATTTGCACTTCTGTTTTATTTCGTGTGGAGCTGGTTGAGCAGGTAGCACAGTTATTGCTCTTATTGCTCTTGCGATGTACAATGTGCCCGACTCGAAGCAAGCAGAATAAAGAGGTGTTAACTGTTTATGAACATTATACACGAGTATGTCCTACTGCTATAACAAACAAGAGACCCAATGCTTCTTTGAGATGTTTCTGGGAACGTTGTGAAAACAAACTAGAGGAATAAAGAGAAAGACGAAGTATCAGCTTCTAGGAACAACGGGGCCTCGATCCCGTCTTCATTCTCTTTTCCAGAACGGTTTCAAAGCAAAGCTTTGCTAATCTCGTTGCCAGTTTCTCGACCACTGTAAATGTGACCTTCGTTTGACCGCAGGTGCACCGCACTCCTGGCAACGTACCACGTGACTCGCCAAGCCGAGCTCCCACGCCTTCCGCGTTCACCGCTGCCGCCCCAGCTGCCGGCGGCGTGCATGCGCTTACCGCAGATGGTTCGCGCCTGATCACGTGACACACCGCGTGCATTGAAGCTTGGCCTTGAATGCGAGTGAAGCCGGGGCGTTTTCTTTGAGCGCTGCGCGGGCATTGGAGGCTTTGAGCCGTGTTCAGCAAGCGGTGTCGGGAAACCCCGCGGTTGTCGCCGTGTGAGCCGTTCGGCTGGGGAAACGCCGAATACAAAGCCACAACCTTAGACAAACGCGGTATTTAGACGAATACTATAATAATTACAGCAAATAACAGGTTAACCAAAAGAAACGAGTTAATTAACCAGGTTTAGCAAGCCTTCATTTTGCATATACCGGCTTAGCTGAACTAAGCAACAGCAATTTTTTTTAAATTCGGTGCTATAATCTCACGCGGAAACGTCTGGACTGCACGAACGAAATGGGGGGCGCACTCTCGTGTCTAGTCCGCCATTTGGCGTTTAGAGTGGCGGAGGACTCGCCTGAAACGTACTTTCATGAACGACACAGGTGAAGATAAGAAAACATACAACGGTGGAGCACTTCAACGCCAAGGTGTCCACTCGAATACCACGCCTAAATAATGAAGCTGGCTAAATAATGAATGGCTAAACAATCAAGCTGGATTATGCTCGACGGGGATAATGTGGACACCATGCATCTAAGTGGTATTCATAAACGGCTTTTTGCTGGCAAATCCGAGCTTTTAAAAATAAAAATGGATTGCGCATAACGTATTCGGGCAGATTCTACCGAATTGAAAGCTTTAGGCAGTGCAACGTCCTGCCATGAAAACGGTGGACATAACTCAGGTTACAAATTAATCGCCATCCCGTCCTGCGAAAGTCTATGTCCACCAAAGCTGTTGAAAACCGCTGAAAATGGTGATGGAGGAGGGTAATAAATGTTTCCCGTCGTCTCGGCGGGCTTGTGGCTTGCGCTCGGCTAGTGTCACTTGACAAGGGTACAGATCATCGGCACTCTTTTCTCTTATAGCTCCGTGCTGCCGCCATGATCATTGGTCAGTTAGCATTACGCAACATTTTTACACTGCAACGATTCATGAGCGCCGCTATTTTGACGTTAATGAGTTTAAATCGGTCAAATCTGGTAGGTTTAGCTTGTCCTCCCTGCTCTGTGGTTGCGCGCGACTGGCGTCTTTCCGAATGAAAATCAGAGAGAATGAGAGAATGCGAAAGCAGCGGAAGTGTGTCCAAAGATGCCATTTTGCTGCATGGTCACTAGTGTTGTTAACAAACGACCCGGTCGAAGTTAACGGTGAGGCCGTAAATGCGGCAGCCTCGCAACACTGATCAACGCCAAAATGGCCGCCGTTGCTTACTTGCGTGCGTCAGTGGCGGTAATCTATCTCTAACTACGCTGGGCTTTTCTGGCGCCAAATGCGGAGTCCTGCTTGCCGGACGCGTGCGCTCGGCGTCTTGGGCAAGAACTGCTCTATTTAGTGACACTGGTCTTGCCTATCCTTCAAACATGATCCGCAAACATGACCTTTACCAGGGAAACGGGGTTAGGGAGGGGGGATTGGTCACAGTCCCCGTATCATTAGAGTCGTTCGTTTTCGGGTTAAAGCTGACGTTACCTAAGTGTTGCACCCCGAATATGTCATAGGAATCGGATTAAAACCGATTTCTCCCCGAATAGACCTTTTCAAAGTAGCAATACGAAAAATCCTGCACTCATGGTCCGCCGTTTTCAACCAGTTTTTGCTGGAAACAAGCCTCAAAAACACGACAACCGAACTCATTCAGTATTGGCATGACTCTACCACTCACGTCTTCAGGCTGGCAAAGACTGCACTGACATTATTGGGCCTAGCTAATGGAAGCTATGTTGCCAAGACAACTTCCTTCCAGTTGATGTGCCCTCAAACAATCAGACCGGTCTTGAATAAAGACCGAGATGTTGCGTATGCAGATGGTATGCATGTCACAACGGACGAGTGAAAACTTGATAACCAGCTTTTCATGAATTAAATGTTTCATTTCGTAGAAGTTATCAAGGCTCTTTTACGGTAATCATTACTGATTCGTTTAGAAACAAGTGCCAAATTTTGGAGCGCCGTTGCTCTAAATTCGTCATGTACCCCGTATTAGCAGGTTGAAACAAAACCGATTTTCATTCGTAGGACTATTGTCACACCGAGACATCACGAAAATCCCAAAAGGAGTCTCATGAAGGCCGCAACAAGTCTGATAAGGTAAGGAATTTGTCCTTAAAAACCCCGATGTCTTCAGTCGAGCTCGTTTCTGCAAATACTGAAATAGATCGGGCGAAGGGAATACGCACGTAAGGCCTCGTCCGACATTTGTCTGCTTTTACTCTTTACATCCTAGAGTACTTGTGTGAGAATTGCTGTGAGTAAAATGCAAATAGCAACCTGGCCTTCATTAGCTCCTGCGGAACGCCCACGTTTTTCATGCGAACGTATTGATGCACTTGAGGCACCCGTGCTGTGCGTCCGGCAGCCTCGGCTCATGCGAACTCACTGGGGTCTTTCATGTATTCAGATAAACCACCTGTTCCTGGCCCCGAACCAGACATGTCTTTCTAAATCACTTGTGCGGCGCTCACGCTACTGCGCCGGGTCGCCCCCTGCATTTGCCGTGCCGCCCTTAGGCGGGAATACTAAGCAGCTTCCAGACCCGTTACGAAACACCAGTCTTGTACCACCACCGGTCTTCCACACCGCCTGTAGGAAACTTCTTCTACGGTTTCTAGGCATGGCGTAGGGACCTCTACCAGGCAACGGCAACTTTGAGACCGTTTTTTTTTAATGCAGAGCATTTTAGTAACTCACGATGTCACCCGCGTTGACGTCCGTAGGCGTCCGTAGTCGTAGTCCGCACCCCTCCCCCTACACTATATAAAAAAATACTATCCGGCGCCTGGTTTCGATCCCTCGACCCTGCGGGCGGAACGCAATGTACATGGTGCTCTACCCACTGCGCCACAAAGCCGACACAGAATGGGACGCTACGAACGCGCCTTATATCCTTGACTCATTCAAATTACTGCTAACGAGCGCTCTCTCGTCAGCAGTTGCCACAAGTGCAACCACATTAACGTAACGCAAACTACTTAACGTCGTGCGCCCCCGGAAATGCTCTGCATATGATCGTGCCCCTCGCGAGGGGGATGTTTCACTGCGTCGCCATGCGAACAGTTTGCCATTAGAGTTTCCGCCCGCTCCGGTCGGCGTCGCCACGGTTCAAACCACAGCAGGGGAGCTGTTTTTTCGCTTACACCGGCCCCACTGGGTGTATTTTGGTGTGACGAGGCGAATGCACATATGAGGCTATATGCTAGTGTATTGTAGGTAAAGAAAATTTGTAATAACGCGGATTAAGGGCAGAAAGTTGGGCGAGTTGGTTACATGATACGGAAGACATTGTTAGCGCTGAAACTAAGGGGGATAGGAGTAGGAATAGGAACACACTAGAAATAGCGTTCGTCCCGTGCATTCCCATTCTGTTCCCCGTCTTCTACGGCCCTAACAATGTATTCACTATTTTTCCGTCCCCATCTCTCGTTTCCCAAAGTGATGTGAACTGCGGAAGTACTATTTCGTTTATTAATTTAGAGTAGGGTGTTTTGTAGTTTCTTGTCCTTTGTTTTATTGCCGTTTCAGGCTTTCCCAGTGCCATGTAAATGTCTTTCTTACGGCCCCTGGAGACACGTGTCGCATCTTTTCTTAAGTGATAAGATTTGTTGTATCATTCACTATACCCTGCCTGCCTCAATATCATCAGGGATATCTGACTGCCGAATTCCTGAGCAACTTTCGGGCCGCTTTGATAAGACACGTTGATTTTTATCGCATGGGTGGACCGGCTTTGCTCAAGTGTTTGTTTTCTCAAGATGCTCGCTATGACACACCGCTCCGAAGAGCGCATGCGTCGTTTTTGGTCGATTGGCTCCACGCGACCACAGCAGGAATTCAGCAAAGCAGGGGGCACCGAGCCCTCCTCGTGCACACATAGACTACATTTTTTTATTGCGTAGCATTCTTTACCAAGTTGCACCCCACTACCCCTGCCAGGACCGTGTAACGCCCTGTATTCCACAATATAGCAGATTTCATGGAGGTTCCGCCTTTAATCGTTATAACAGCGTAAATAGAGATAATTGGTCGAACAGAATTTCGAGAAACCAAGACGCAGAAAAATGAAAAAAAAAGCAAAAATGGCGAACCATGTGACGCCACGCATTACCCCTAAAATGCAGATTTCCCGGAAGGTTTACGTTTATTCGTTATAATAAACATAACAGGAGATAATTGCTCACACAGAAGTTTAAAAAAACTAAAAAAATATATAGCTGTAAACAACTCACCCTCCCGACAAGCGGCAGAGAGTGTTACGCCTAATCGGACAATGCTGTGAATTTCTGGAGATGTTTTCGCACTCTATCGCCCACATGAGCGCTCCAGCGTTGACATTAAGCCGGTATGTTAATATTACGCACCCCAACGCTTTCCCAAAACACAACAAACCGATCCGGTACATTCGAGCGTCCTAGAGCTTACGCACTCAGAACTAAAAACGTAAGAGTTAAGAGTATACTTCACGGCGCTGACGTCAAAGACGTGTTTTGCCCGTGTAGTGAACTTCTGTCCGAATGCCACAGTTAATATTTTGTAGATTTTTCCGCGTCAAATTCTCTGACAGGTGAAGACTTAATAAAGCGGACAATACTTGGCATCAAAACACAACGTGTGCAATCAAATGCTGCCTACTTATAGCCGGAAGCTTTCAGCCAACAGCACACACAAAGGGGCACCTTTAGGAAACTGCCGAATCAATTTTAAAGGAAGGATGAAGACGGCCCTTACAGTTATTGATATTTGTATTGTACATCTGGTATTTCTCAAGTAAGTAACGGCGCATTTTAACTACATCAGTGCGTTAACTTTGACAAGAGTATATTGGCCAACAGATATTACGTTCACCTGCATTGGTACCCATTTCTTTTCACCGTTAAAATGTACGAATTAAAGCTTTAAATGCGTATAGTGAAGTTACCAATAGAGTGTATAATGAAGTGTAATAAATTTGTAGTAGAGGCTTTAGGTGTTCAGTGGTCCTATATACAGGCAAATAAGAAGGCGGCCTTGTTTACCTTGAACCGCGTTTCAGCGCTTTGTCCGCTGCACTGTACTTTATTGTCTTATTGTTTGTCTTTTGTTGCTCTCGTGTTGCACGTGAATGACTGTGCGTCAAGTTGTTGCGATATTCATTAAATTTGTCTCAACGCACAACCTCACAGGACAAAAATATATGAAGATGACCCACAAACAGGGTTGTTTTTCACTTTTGACATTCGAATTGCCCGCTGCTTTCTACTCCATGCGTCCTCTCATTGTCGAGCGTTTTAGTGTCCTTTTAAGAACAGATGGTTATTTAGTTGTTGCTGTTTCCGATTGCAGACAACTCAGGGATTAGTAAAGAATATCTTCTGGTTGATGTGGGCGTGCTCTACTAAAAGTCATTGTTGTTTGCTGTGACCAGTTATCGCCTTTTTTTTAATTTTTGATACAGAAACGTAGACAGCCTCCTTCCCTCGGGGATGCGTCCTGCAAATTCATTTCTACTGTGTACTGGCAGTCGGGGTTTTTGGTTAAACGGTTATTCTTTCGTTTCGGAGTTTTCTATTTTCAGAGCGGATATATTGTAGCCGGCCGTAATGTCTGGCGCGTAACACGTGCAAAATACCAAGAAAATGCCAAGCGTCCGTGAGAGCGTGCCTCACCTACAGGGCAGAGCGTCCCCGGCCCGGGCAGTAGCTTTAGTAAAAAAAAAAAAAAAAAAAAAAAAAAACTGGCGACATCTTTAGCAGCAAGAAAATGCCGAGAGCTCGGGAGCGCATCCCCCGCGGCGACCGCCGAGTGTCCCCGGCTCACGCCGTGGCTTAAGCATTAAAAAAAAACTGGCGAAAACCTTGATGACCCGCTCACGTTGCCTAGCAAGCAACAACGCCACAGCTGGAAAACCGCCGGCTCCACAGAACCTCGACGCTACTCCAGGATCACCGCGCATGCGCCGTGCACGTACTCGCCGCCGCTGCGCAACACCTGCCCTCGAGCGCTACCACACATGTAGCGCTTCGCATGATGAACACGACGATACCGATGCATTTGACGATGAGTATTACTAGCACAATGCAAAAGCGACGGCGGACCATGTAAACAAACAATTTCAGATTTGCATAAATGCGTGCTGATGGGTTCTTAAGTGCTCACGTCCATAGAAATCCTACAGCTTAGCCATTGTTCAAGCATGGCGGGACTTAGTGCAAGCTTTGCCATTTTAAATGCAGATCATTTCTTTAACTCACATGTAGCGTCCGCCGTCCGTCCGCAACAGCTTAGCGCGCAGGTGCGCCCTCTCCTCCACTCCTCCTCTCCCTCATCACGCTACCCTCCTCGCTCTCAACAACAGGTCCGCACCCCTCCCCTTACACTATATAAGAAAATAATACTTACCGGCGCCTGGTTTCGATCCCACGACCCTGCGGGCGGAACGCAAGGTACATTGTGCTCTACCCACTGCGCCACAAAGCCGACACAGAATGAAAGGCTACGAACGCGCCTTATATCCTTGACTCATTCAAACTACGTCAAGAAGATGCTGATACAACGCATTCACTACCACCAACTCCCCAAACACTAAACGTTAACGCAATACACCCACCCCCTATGCGCCGCATTTACTCGAGTCCCCCTCGTGGGGAGATGGGCCTTTTTTTTTAATGTATTTCCTCATTCTTCAACTGCTTTGAAAGTTAGGACATAATTTCCGTTTTGCGCTACGTAATGATAACTTACCTGTTAGTTCTGCCCTTATTAGGTTCACGGTCAGCTTATCCTTTGCAGGTTTTACCAAGCCTTGACCGTCAATTGCGTCAAGCATCTCTGCTTCGAGGTTGGCAATGTAAACGGTATTTTCCACTTCTCCATTATTCAGGGTCAAGCAATAGTTTTATTCCGTCACAATTTTTAAAGCACCTGTCACCTAACTATAAATGGATCCTCGACGAGGTGAAGGCCATTGTGGTATGGCGCCCGAAACCACAAAGGACAACCGAAGAAGAAAAAGATTGGCGCAAGGTGTCGCCGCATTCGAGTCAGCCAGGGATCGGGGGAAGGTCCGACAAGAAAGAAGAGAAGGAGGAAGACGCTCACGCTGGAGAAGCAGCATCTCCACGGCTCCAGTACTTGACAGAGTGTCGCACTTAAATATTTCTTTTGATGAAATATTTCCCTCTAACGCGAAATTACTCCATCTGAACCTTTTAACAGGCCTCCTACAGGATCATCTGAACGGTTTCCCATTCCACGCCATTGTTGCAACCGATGCTTCTGTCCGGAAGGAGAGGGCAGGCGTAGGTATTTTTTCTCCCGGGCTAGATTGGGCCTTTTCCCTCCGGCTGCCCAACTTTACTACATCTTTCCACGTAGAATTTCTCGCAATAGTCTTGGCCCTTCGTAAGCTTGGTTCCTCGAAACGACAGGCAATAATTCTCACGGATTCATTTTCTGTTTGTTTTGCCCTTACTTCTTCAACTTCATCCCCCCTACGTCGAGCCCTTGCTTCTTTAGCGCCTTCCTCCCTTCTTGAACTTCGTTTGGCCTGGGTACCTGGACATGCAGGTATCTGGCTTAACGAATCGGCGGATGCTCTGGCGGGGATGGCGTTGGACGGTCCAGTAGTGGAGGTTCTGCCGCCCATTTCCCTCATAACTTCGGCTCGCTTCCGTAGGCTGTGCTTACTTCAAAGTCTGCCTGATTCTACTGACGACGACTAGGAGCTCGAGCACCTCCGGTACTCATGGAAGTGCAGCATAAGCCAGTCGCGAGCTTGTGAAGTAACCCTCACTAGCTTTCGCTGTCGCGTTCCAAGTTTAAATTATTACTTGCACCGCTCTAATCTGGCCCTGTCGCCGTTATGCGCCTTTTGCAAAGAACCAGAAACAATCGACCATTTCTTCTTCTCCTGCCGACGGTTCTCCTCGATACGCCGAAGATACTTAGAAAGTACATGCAGCCGGCTAAACCTCCCGCTGTCTGCTACAGTTATTTTGTCATTCGGGCGAAGGAACTGGGATTCTGCCACGGGGATCTTTGCAGTGCGTTGCACTCATTCATCCTGGAATCAGGCCGTCTTCCGTGCTAGACAGCATTTAGCTTAACTGAATTTTCTTGTCAAGAATATGCGCTCCAAGCTCACTGCTTCGTCTGTACCACTTTCTTCGTGTTTCTTACTTCCAATTTTCATTAAATGGTGTTCGTTTTTACCTTTTTTTCTTTCTTTCTCTAATCTCCTTACTTTTATTTCTCTACTCATATACTGCTAATCCATCCTAATAATTAAAAAAAATTTCTTTCCCTTCAAAAATTACCTAATTTCTATCGGTAAGGCGCCCATTTCCTGGCCAATCCCCCTGAGTGGGTACGCGCCATTTCTTTGGAACCACCACCACCACCACCACCATCTCCACGGCGGCACTTCCAGGACCTGTCTTCGGGACGGCCAGGTGACCTGTGGCCGTCGTAAGGACGCCCGGGCACCACGTCGCCGGCAATGCTGGGCTGTGGCGGTATTTTCACCGCCACCAACCTCCGTTATCTTCGTGGTCCTGCTCACGTTGTCCTCCCCAGCACCCCTTCAACAACGTGCCGCATGCCCGAGCCCGCTGCCCCTGAGACGCTTGCCCCTGCCCATTGCCTGTTGCCCTCTACGCTGTTTCCACGGCCGGGACCACCGGTTGTATGGTGTGAGGAACTTTCTTTATTTCTAGTTCCGTTGGAACTAATTTACCCAAGCTTTTGTTTTACCCATTCTTGTATTATTTACCGTCCCGTCTTTGTGATTGTCCGTCATAAATGTAATCGTTCTCACTTCTACCGAAGCCCGTGTTGCGATCCCTCATTCCTGCGTACCTCCAACTGGTCCTTGTGTCTTCCGAACCTTAACATCATCACGAAGTGGCGTCCACGGCAGGATTCTCCTCTAACACCTTGAAGAGTGAGACCATGACCGGAAGTAGGGATTGAAGAGTTTGAGGTAGCTACAATGGGAATCGAAGAGTTGGAGAAGCTTATTGCTGAGGGACTGAAGTTAGGGCTCCGGAGAGAGGCACTTCGAAAATGGGTCGAAGCCGAGCGCGATAAACTCAGAGCGCAGCGAGAGACTGAAAGGACAGCGAAGCTCAAAGCAGAACAAGGGAAGCAGATTGCTGACCTTGTAAAAGCGCAGCTAGAAGATTTAAGGGCAGCGGAGCTCAAAGCAGCCCAAGAGGAGCAGATGCTGACCTTGAAGAGCGGGTGGCACAACTCCAGCGCCGTTTGGGGGATGTCCACCGAAATGAGGCATCTGCAACCGGTTCTAGTAGAGGAGCAGATCCCAAGCAAAGTGAAAGTCTCCAAAGCATGTTTAGGCCAGTTCACATCGACCAAGAGAGATTTCTCCCGGAGTTTTCAAGTCCTGAAGGAGAAGAAACGTGCCATGTTGGTACTTCGGTTCATAAACCCTATATGTCCTATCCAAGGAAGGACGAAGAAACGTCTCAGGTCCTGGTGCAGAGTGCCTCAGGTGATGGCTAAGCCACAAGCTAATCCAATTGTTCGCTTCCGGAAGTACCCGGGAAAGGTGCGGCGAGCGAATGCGCCAATGCTGATTCCGTCACAGCTCACATGGAACCAGTACTTCCGCTAGGGTTTAAGAAAGCGTGCAAGTGTAGGCGAAAGCACAGCAAAGTAGGGAGGACCACGGCCAGTAGCAGTACAAACGTCACGTCTGGTGACGGAAACTCTATCGAAAAGAAATACCTCAAGAAAAATCTTCGGAATCAGGTCCACCCTAAAGCAAGCCTGGTAAACCTGCGAGAGATTATCTCCGCAGGGCCAGTGTCCAAGCGTCTGGCAAGACAGGCAAGCTTTACTTCTTACCGAGCGAAAACTTCCGGTCGCACACCCGCCGCGGTGGCTCAGTGGCTAAGGCGTTGCGCTGCTGAGCACGAGGTCGCGGGTTCGATTCCCGGCCGCGCCGGCCGCTTTTCTGATGGAGGCGAAAAGCAAAAACGCCCGTGTGTACGAGATTTCGGCGCACGTTAAAGATCCCCAGGTGGTCAAAATTAATCCGGAGCCCTCCACTACGGCGCGCCTCATCGCCTGCGTTGCGTCGGCGCGTTAAACCCTACAATCAATCAATCAACTTCCGGTCGCACAAACGGCCGTTTTGCTTTAACCAATCAACATACGACAAACTGCAAGAAACAAAAACAAACCAGCTCAGTACCCGGGCGCTTGTGCAAATTAAGAAGGAACTCTCGAAACCTGTAATTGGCGGGACTTCAGAAGTGTGTCTGGAGGATAATTTTTCATGGCCATCAAAGCTGGAAGTATAAGCGAAGAAAACCTAATATCTGACCTGCAGAAACAATGTGCCGCTGATATTGACATGAAACATTCACTTGGACTGTGAACATACTTTTCCCATTTTACAACCTGACTGGCGTTTCAATTTGATGGTAGTGGGAAGAATTGTGTTGGGACTTGCCGGACATTTGCTGTTAAAGTGTGTAGGTATGTTGTGCAGCACAAACTTCCCGAGTGCACTTAGTAGTGAACTTGACTTTATTTCCTTTTGGTTTCTGGATTTAGAAAGTTCGTGTGGTGTCACCTCATCGACTTTCTTAAAGTAGGGAGTATTGTTAATCTCGGAGCAATTCTACTGTTGTTGCCACCCGAGACTCGTCACCTTCTTGAAGGAACACGAGTGTGCAACCCTGGATGCCTTGGCAGACGTTACGGACCGTTTCCTGGAGGCGCAGAGCTTTGGGAACTTAGGGAAGCTTCCAAGTGACGCGCCGGACATTACGAAGGGTGCAGCCAACACACCGGGGTAAGGCAACACAGAAGTGTTCTTAGGCGATCTTCCTGGACAACGCGCGCAAGTCTGTCACACTGTGACCAAAGGACATGAAAACTGCTCGAAGCATGACCGCCCAGGTGGCAGCTCCGACAATTATCGAAGCGGGTGAGGAGACCAAGCCAAAGTGATCGCATGTGCCATTTACGAGCCTCCAAAGAGAGTCTCGAAAACCAAGTGCCACAGGGGCCAGATGTCGGGCACAACTGGACGTGGTTCCAACTATATTAACACCAGCGGTAGAAATTCACCATTTCTCGTCGAGGGAATGCCAGTTGTTCCTGGACTAGTGCTAGGAAAATTTGCCAGCGTGCTCCGAGACACTGGAAGTGACACAGCCATCGTCCACCGAGGTATGGTCGACGACGATTGCTTGAGTGGGATGACACGCCGAGTTGTTCTTCTTGACGGCTCCGTCCAGGAACTCCCAGAAGCAAAAGTCCAGGTCCACATGCCGTATTTGGTGGGAGAGATAATCGCAGCCTGCATGAGTCGGCCCATCTACGGCCTGATTCTTGGCAATATTCCAGGAGTCAGGGAGCCGCACCAGCCCGATCGTGACTGGGAGTATGAAGTTGCTGGCAACAGGGAAACACCGAAGAGAAGCCTGGGACGAACATTACGTTCGGAGCCTTGCTATCTGATTTCCGCCGTTGCAAAGACTGAATGACCGCAGACCACACGGTTCAACGTGCCACCGCCTTCGTGCACTCCTTTCAACCGAGATCGAGTACCCCAAGAGCAGCGCAAAGACTACACTTTGAAGTCCTGTTACCGAAAAGTTGGAAGGGAGTCTCGGTCCTCACGAGGTCACCGCTACACTTTCCTCGAAAGCGAAGTCCTCTTATATAGAGAGTTCCAATTTGCAGGGGGTAAGACGGTGAAGCAGATGGTAGTGCCGAAAATCTTCCGGGAGTTCATCATCCGAGCGGCACATGAGAACGTCACACCCCGACATGCGGGCATTCGCAAGACTGCTCAGCTAATTTTAGTCGACTTCTACTGGCCGGATCTGCAAAATAATGTTATGCGGTTTGTGCGCTCATGCCACATCTGCAGCCAGAGAACGACGGACAAGTTGCCGCTGCATACATGCACAACGACACAAACCTTTTGTCCGCTTCCTTACTCCATGCGTGTGAACCAGCAGCGACAAGCCATCGTGCAACTGACTATTTCTGACTGCATGCTGTGCGTGAGTGCGCTGTGACCGTGACCAGGGGACGTGACTATAGTCACGTCCCCTATTCTACTATAGTAGAATTTCTACTATTCTACTATACTATAGTAGAAACAACTATTCTACTATAGTAGAATAGTTGTTTGCTCTCCTAACAACTCTCTTAAGGTGGGGGTGATGTGATGGATGGCAACGTGAGGGATTGGCCGCGAAAGTGAGCCAGCAGAACGACAGCGACGATGACGAGGAAGAGGGCCGCGGGATCGTGATCGCGAGGGCTCGAACGACGACGGCTGTAAGGCAAGCGGCGGAACAAGGCGCGGTCCGTGGGAAACGACCCCGTGAGACGCCTGGGCCACCTTGAGCGGAACCGGCGCTACCCTCCGGCAACGCTGGGAAGCGCATCTAAGCACCGTCATCGCGGCGCTTCTGCGCCGATTGCCGACGCTTTGTTCTGGCTGTCGGGCGCTGTCGCTCTTGCTGTTTGAGCCGCTTGTATCATATCGCGACGGAAACGTAAGCTGACTTGCTTATCGGGCATTGCTCGAACCTTCCGGACTGCGAGACTATTTCCAGACTGTTGACTGTGCTCCCGTGTGACACCCAGCGCGGCGTTCTTTTTTCACGATGCTCGCGGACGTCGATATAGTGGAGTGCTTATACTACATTTGCACGGTACTCTTGGCACAGCCTTAATTGAATAGGCGGCTTCAACATTGCTGGCCAGAAGGGAGAACGTCGCCGAAAAAAGGTGCTTTTATGAGGTAGTAAAGGAGGAAGCCTTCGCCTTTTTCCGCAATGACCTGGGTTCCTACACCGAGAGGTTGAGAAAGGGACGATCCACAGAGACCCATCCTGGTACTGTCTTTAAACGTTCAAGCAAAGCTGCTGATGATGATGAGCCCGATGTAGCAAGGCGTGTTCTTTTTTAAAACTGTCAACGGTCTCGTCGGATGTGTGTACTGCTTATCCACAAGCACTATTTTAGAAGTTTTTATGTGATATTAAAAATATGGGCCTACAAACATGGAATGCGACCGGTTAGCATTAAATTAATTCTCAATTCAGTTTGTTTAGGTAATACCGCGCCAAATAAGTAGTTGCACTTCCGGGTGCATAAAAAAATGCTCCCGCCATAAGGTACTGAGTCCTACCGCATCGATATTTGTATCAGAGCGCAGCCAGTTATTTACAGCATAGAGTTTCATACTAATAATAGTAGAGGGAAATCTGGTGCTGCATTCGCGGGCAGCCGTGGGCGGCGCTATTGCAGCTAGCGACGTTCCTCGCCTCCATGGCTTGGTTAGCCACATGGCTTCTATTTCGTCCAATAAAAACTGGTAACATTATTTTTTTTTGTTCATTTTGCATGAAGCTTCTAAATATTCCCTGACGAATACATCTTTCTGGAGGTTTAATTTTATAATAATAAAACAAATTCGATTATTCCTCTGCAGTAATATTGTTGCATTTTTGCAGCCAGAGGCAACTTTTCAGCCTGTTCATGAGCCATGTCAAGGACAAGTGGAACGTGCCTGTCGAGTACATGACGGAACGCTCGCTGGAGGGCGACTGGAGCGCGGCTGGCGCTGGAGCGCCAGATTTCCCTCTAGTGTATTACAGCTACTAAAGGGAAGCCTTGCATGTCTCACGGGTGGCGTAAGTGTCGTCGAAAACGCACTGGATAAGAGCCAACTGTTGTGTCGTGGGCGACGGCGAGCGGCCTCGGCAGCGACGGGAGCGAAGGCGCACCGCGCCGGCCCACGCACAAGCCCGCAAGAAAGAGTGCGACCTCGCTGTTACAACCCCAGACAAAGAATGATTTATTTCACATCACAACGGCACCACCGGACACGCATACGCACGTGATTGGATCATTAGAATTACGTGCGTCCCACCGCAACGACATATAGTAACAACCTAATACAACACAATCGCACACAGTGCGCGGGCGCTCCACAGAGGGCGCCACTACACCACATCATCTCCCCGTGCAAAAGAAGTTCGCACACTCTGTGAAATACATACTCCACACCATTCCCCCGTGCTTAAAAAGACTGTCTGCATGTTGCACATGATCCACACAAAAGCACTCAGTCGCTCAGGACAGTCCTACATAGTCCCACCAAAGCACTCATCACTTGCGCAGGAGCAGTGGAGGTATGACTAACAGAGTCGCGCACACTCCTGTAAGTTGCACACACGACACGCAACAGATGAAGACTTTTTTTAAAGGCCCATTAAGAAAAACCCGTCCAAACCACTTTCAATGGTGATATGCGATTCAACACAAGACATGACACGTCGAACATGACAAGGCATGAACCCTACGTCTACCCCCTACCGCACATACTCGCGAAGCCACTGAGGCTGCTTAATCTTACGGCGTGGACGCGTAGGCGATGAACTTGAATTATCTGACGACCCAGACGCCCCCTCATTTTCCCTTGTGTTGTCTACATGGTTATTTGGATCTGTTTGCTCACTATTTTCTTGCTGACATTCTACCGTTTCCTGAGGAACAACGGATCCAGACCTTGCACTGGAAGGAAGCTCTGACAGATCAGAGTCTGTCTGGACACTGGGGTTTGCCCCATCAGTCAACGGTAGACTAGGGGACTGACTGTCACAAATGTCTAAGTTAGACGAAGAGTATAAAAACTCTTTATGCCTCGAAGAGAGTTCAACATTTTCAAAGGAATACGGTGCCGAGCCAACCTCAATTCCTTTCGGAATGACTGTGAGTTTTGAAGCGTTCCAGATCTTTCCATCACTGAGCTTGAAAGTGAAAGGTGCAACCTGAGCTTGCACTGTCAACGGCTTACTACACTTCAGAAATCCTTGCTTACGGAATTTCACTTTCACGACATCTCCCACCTTTATGCGGGACTGCTGCGCACCTTTCCTTCTGTCAAAGTACTGTTTGGCTTTATGCTGCTTCGTGAAGACCTGATTCCGAACATGAGGCAGGAAATTGTCCGATTCTGCTGCCTTTTTACGTATCCTGAAGTTGCTAATATCCACTTTGGAACGAGGCTGACGTCCATGCAGCAAAAAAGCTGGAAAAAAAGACCTGTCACTGAATGTGGTGTGACCCTATACGACCCAAGAAATTGTGTAATGCTTTTCGAAGCATCCTTGCCTTCAAGTCTGGCTACCTGTAAATGTTCTTTGAGAACTCTGTTAAACCGTTCAATCTGGCCGTTAGCCTGAGGGTAATAATTCGACGAGAACACGTGGCGGATACCTTTCTCCTTTAGATACTCTTGCATTTGTTTGGAGACAAACTGGGGTCCATTATCCGTCACTAAAACCTCAGGGAGCCCTTCCCGACTGAAAGACCAGTCCAACAACTTAGTGACATCCTCAGTTGAAATGGAATTTGTGCCCAGAACCTCAGGCCACTTAGAGTAGTAATCGACTAGTGTAACAAGAAATCGTGGGTACGACACATCTAACGGACCGACGATGTCCATTCCCAACTTCTGCCAAGGCCCTTCAGGCCATTCCACTGGCTGCAACGGAGCTACATGAGGCTTAGCAGACTTTTCTGCCAGCTGAAAAACGTGACAATGCTTTACATGTTCTTCAACATTGCGATCAATTTGAGGCCACCAGTAACGTTCCCGGAGAAGTTGTTTCGTACGTACTATTCCTTGATGATTTTCATGTGCCAACTGGAGGAAGGTAGGTACAAGTACACAAGGGATAACTACACGGTCATCACGCATGAGTAATCCGTCCACAACAGAAAGTTCATCCCTTACATGAAAGTAAGCTGTTAAGTCACTGTGTACCTTTTTCTTATCAGGCCAACCCTTTGACACATACTCTGCTACCTTCTGCAACGTCACATCTGCCTTCGTTGCCAGCTGCACGGTTTCTTTATCGACTACTGATGTTACCAGTGACACTATCTCTTCCTCATTCACAAGTTCTTGACCGGTCTGAATGGGTAATCTCGATAGAGCATCAGCAACCAGATTTTCTGATCCTTTGCAGTACTCGATGTCAAAATTATAGTACAGTAGACGAGCCGACCACCTTGAAATCCTTAAAGGTCTCCGACCTGCATCTCCTGCGGCTAACAAAGCAACTACAGCCTGATGGTCAGTCCTAAGCGTGAACCGTCTACCCCAAAGAAAAATGTGCCACTTTTCACACGCGATAAAACAAGCCAGCGCTTCGCGCTCTCCCACAGAGTATTTTCTCTCAGTCTCCGACAAAGTTCTACACGAAAATGCTACGGTTTCAAGCCTAGAACCATACCGCTGCTGTAGTACCGCGCCAATTCCCACATCAGATGCGTCGGTAGTAACTACTACAGGCAAGTCAGGATTAAAGACCTTCACGACAGGAGAACAAGTGAGGCACGCTTTCAACTGATCAAAACTGCGCTGAGCATCATCAGACCAACAAAACGTCTGACCCTTCCTGAGCATGAGGCGCAGTGGTTCAACTATCTCTGCATAGTTCTTTATGAACTTGACATAGTATCCTGCAAGACCTAAAAATAATTGCAACGACTTTATGTCCGTAGGAGCCGGAGCATGTACTATAGCTTTTACTTTGCTTTCCAAAGGTGAGATGCCCTCAGCCGAAATCCTGTGACCCAAAAAGTCAAGTTCTTTGACCGAAAAAAGACATTTTTCGTTCAACTTCATGCCACTGTTTGCTATACATGTTAAGACTTCAACCAAGCTCGCGTCATGCTCAGACTGAGTCTTTCCCCACACAAGAATATCATCAAGATAGCAAACGACATTTTTGCAATTCTTCAAGATCTGAGACATAATTTTTTGGAAGACCGCAGGCGCCGACGCCAGACCAAAACACACCCTCTTAAACCTGAATAAGCCTTCATGAGTCACGAAAGTAGTTAAGTCCCTACTTCCCTCTTCCAGCAACAACTGATGATAAGCCGACGCTAAGTCGAGCTTAGAAAAACAAACAGCCCCATGAAACATCTGCAACAGCTCCTCGACATGCGGCAAAAGATACCCATCAATGATAATTGCCTTATTCGTTTCCCGGAGGTCCACACACAGCCGAATGTCACCGTTCTTTTTCTGGACGACGACGAGTGGCGAAATCCACTCCGAGGCGTCGACACGTTCAATGACATCATTGTCCTCCAGGCGTCGCAGCTCGCTGGACACTGGATCACGGAGAGCAAGAGGCAATCGCCGTAGCTTAGATGCAACTGGAGTCACACCTGGCCGCCGTTGGATCGTATGCGAGACGTCTTTGACAAGACCCAACTCGCCGTTGAAGAGATGTTCGAAACCCGAGGGCACGTTCACGGGACACTGCACTGCACACACCGATGCTAGTCAACACGTAAGAGACCCACCGTCGATCTGAATACCCAATTGCTGGATGGCGTCGAGTCCCAAAAGCGATGTCCCTTTGTCTGTGACGTAGAATGTGACGGAGCAAGACCGTTGCGAGACTTGAACAGGAGCTTGGAATGAGCCGCGGATGCCGATACGCTGTTTGGAAAAATTCCACAAGTCGACGGAGGCCTTCGACAAGGTATGCTGTTTACTGAAATGACGCTTGAAATCTTCAGCAGTCATCAACGACACGGATGCTCCGGTATCGACCAAAAGTTGCATGGTCACTCCGCTGACTTCGGCTTGTACGACTCAGGCCTTTATCGGAGGATTGTTGACGCTGACTTCCGCTTGGACGACTAAGTCCTTCCTCGAAGAAGTGCTGACTGTTAAGACGGAAGATCTCGAAGATGGGTTGATCTCCGTGGATGTTGGATGCTGTACAGGTTCCGGTGCCGGAGCGGAGCCCGTAGCTTCCTTCGAAGAAACTCGATGCACTGGTGCCGGCTTGCGGCACATCGACACGAAATGCCCCCACTTGTTACAAGAGTTGCAGCGCCGATTTCGGGCTGGGCAATTTTTAAATGCGGAATTATGCCATCTATTTCCGCATCGTTCGCACAACTGAAGCTTGCCTGCAAACTTCTTCGGCTGGACTGTACCGCGAAACTCTGCAGCTGACTGCGAATGGAAACGTCCATCTTGGGGGCCACCATCTTGCCTTCCCGAACCCGGTGGAATGACGTCACGGCCTCCCCGGCTGGCTAGGCCATGTTGAATTCCTTTGCCGCCATCTTGAGCGCGCCGGCTTCCCCGGCGGCCCATGCCATATTGATTCTTCACGCCGCCATCTTCCGAGACGCCACCTTCTCCGCGTCGTCCTACCTTGTACTTGACGATGATGCGAACGGAAGGCTTGATTCGCCAACGACAACGATTCAAAACTCCGACCAATCTCTTCAGCTTTCTCCAAAGACAACTTTTCACCATGCGCGAGCAGCTCTTCTCTAACTTGGGGGTTAGACGTTCCATGAATAATTTGATCTCGGACGCGCTCCGCGTACGTCAGACCGAACTTGCAACGTACGGCTTTTTCCTTTAGAACGGTCACGTATTCTAAAAACCTTTCCCCCTGTAATTGACGACAGCTTGTGAACTCGTGTCGTTCAACAAGCGTGTTTGTAGACGCGGCGAAGAGCCGGTCTAACTGCTCCACGAGTTGGTCGAATTTCGAAACGGCCGAAGCCGATGATGCGGTCACACTAGAGTCGGCGGCGGAGTCGGTCACGTTAGGGTTGGTCACATTAGAGTCGGTCACGTTACTGGCGTCCCTCCTTGCTTCCTCCTGCATCGTCTCGGCAAAATACCTCCGTTGCCCCTCCCTACCCAAAACGCTGACGAGCGCCGACGCGCGCAGTCCGTCGCTCCACTCGCTGCCGCCAGCCGCCTCGAGATGGGCCTGAAACAATTTTCTCCAGTTATGCCGCGGAATCGGAGGCGGCCCCGGCAATTCGAGGAAAACGGGCAGGTTATCGAAGAGGCCCATGCTGCCAAGCAGGAAGGAGAGAGACGCAGGAGCAGAAGCAGAAGAACGAAGTAGGGCGAGGCCTAGGCGACGGTTCGACGAGCGTCAGCACAAAAGAACGCTAGGCCTCGCGACGCCAGACGCGCCAGACAGTCACACTCGAGCGAGGTCAAACAACGCACTCACTTTTTCTTTTTTTTTTTATTACGAGTGTTTGCCGCGCGGCATATGGAAGGCGTTTTAAAGATAGAGGTAGATAAGAAAGTAGGAAGGAAAGAGAAAGAGAGGCGTTTTAAAAATGGGAGTAGAGCAAAAAGTAGGAAGGAAAGAGAAAGAGAAGAAAATAGGGAGAGAGGGGCTGCCAAGAGCACAGAAGGTCACGAAACCGACAGGTGTTCAAATCTACAGGTATGCATGCAGTCCAGTGGCGTGCAGAAAGTCCATCAGCGACCTGCAGTATTTATCGTCCTGCACCCAGCGGTTGTAGTCATCCGGTTTATCCCACCGGAGACCAACCTTTCTGAGCGCATGGTCTCGAGCTGTCCTCGTTCCCGCGCACGTCCACAAAAGATGCTTGGCGTCAGCTTCAACCGCCGGAGACGGACACTTGGGACACGTTCCTGGGTCGTCTTGTGAGTGCCCCCAAGTCCAAGTCCTCCCCTAGCCCCTACTCACTTTTTCATTCTGCCGGAACCGTCGACGATGTCGATGTCGCAGCAGAAGAAAAGAATCCCATCCTCGTCGCCAAAAGATGTTGTGTCGTGGGCGACGGCGAGCGGCCTCGGCAGCGACGGGAGCGAAGGCGCACCGCGCCGGCCCACGCACAAGCCCACAAGAAAGAGTGCGACCTCACTGTTACAACCCCAGACAAAGAATGATTTATTTCACATCACAACGGCACCACCGGACACGCATACGCACGTGATTGGATCATTAGCATTACGTGCGTCCCACCGCAACGACGTCTAGTAACAACGTAATGCAACACAAACGCACACAGTGCGCGGGCGTTCCGCAGAGGGCGCCACTACACCACACCAACGTTCTCTGACGATGATGATGATGGTGGGTGAAGTGAAAGAAAAAGCTCTTCCTGTGGTCGGAATCAAATCTCGTTTCCTCGCAATGTGAATCCGTCGTCTATCCGATGGCCCCAATTCTAAACGGTCCAAGCAGTTTGCATTTGGAGACAGGGTCATGTAAGCCTAAAATTAGACAAAAATTATGCACCCTTCTAACCACGGCTATGGTTGAACGCAAACCTTTCTTCGTGCTAAATCAAATGGCGACAGGTGAATGTCAAAGCCGCTGGGATGAAACGTCCACACTGCCTGCAAGTCCAAGTCAAAGTTCAGGGAGTCAAAGTCCGACTAAGATTAAAACCAGGACATCCCTCACAAAAAGACTCGTTTCAACCATCACCGTCGTTAGAGTGAGGGGTGCATGATTGTTGTATCTGAGAATTTCCGAATTTTACGATGTTCTGTTTTACTTAAACTGCGCGAAAATTTACATATATTGCTCAAATAAGAATGTTGCACTTTTCCTTTTTAGAAAGAGTCCTTGCCTTGGTTTCGCCATCCCGGAAGATGGAGGAAACATCACGTTGTGCCAGAACGAAACGATACGCGTAAGCAATATTTGAGACTATTCTAAAATCAGAACCTTTACTTAATTAGCGTGACGGTAGTGTTAGTATGATGATGTTGAAAATTTATTTCGTGCCACACAGACTAAGCGATTGGAGGGAGTGGGAGATCCCAGAGCCGCTTTCTATGACGCAGGGGGTGATATGTAGCCCTTTATTTATTGGGAACTGCCTTCAAATAGCACTTGGTCATCTTAGGTGGTGCAATAAAATTGCAGGGCGACACACAGAAGAAATAAACAAGGCAATATGGATACTGGTTGCGGAGTGCAGTGAATCACGAAGTACATTGTAACGCCACCCACACGCGCGCCCTCACATACACATATATAATCACACAGACACACAAATTACACAGGCAAGATAAGATTATGGTCGGATACAGTAGCACGCGCGAAGACAGGGTTCATGACAAACTACGGGCATCGGCTTACACTCGCGTACTAAAAAATCAAGTGGTTGTATTATACTGGTGAAGACAGATATCGCGAAATGCATATAAAGAGCAACATTGATATGTATGTACAAAAGATACGCGCGCGAACACAGAGCGCGCACACACACACACACACACAAATACAAACATACATGCATGCATGCATGCCCATGCAGCACAGGACTGTGCGGCCTAAATCAAGCCGGTGTACTTTGGCCGCTGATTTTCTGTTCGGCCTTTTTTCTGGCAGCCATGTTCAGCCCATGTCCAAATGTGGGCCTTTTGGCCGTATACGCCCGTACTCCCATGGCTGTCCAATGGCCCGTGTCTGTCTGCCAGTCGACCGGCTTACGTTCATACGGCCAGACTCCAGCCGTAGGGCTCCGGCCATTCCAAAGCCACCCGTGTACGGCCGAAGTACGGCCACCGGAGGACAGCCGAGATGCGGTCGTCGGACTCCAGCCGGACTAAAGCTGCCGGAAATACTGCCGTGCTACGGGCATTGGAGTTCAGCCACAGTGTGTTAGCTGTGCTGAGGCCGGTCACTGCATGTCGCGCAAGCAGATGACTCATTCGCGCTGTGCAGCAGCACAAATCTAGCATTTTAGGTCCAATGCAGACACATGAGAGTGATTCCGCGCACAACCACCAGCCGTCCAGCCTTCAGCGCAGCCTTGCTTAATTATCAGCGTCAGTTGACACCAAAATTCATTAAACAGTGCTCAGAAATTGTCGTTCCCTTAATTTCTCTGCCTCTTTTACTGTCGAATACAGAAAATCTTCAGTTGTTTGTAGAGCTCGAATAGATGTAGTGTCCACGTCCTGATATCTTCTGTGGGGCGGCTTAACTACAATAAACGGGGAAGGAGGGTGGTGGGGGCGGAAGGCTGCTGAATTTCACAAAGATGAAAGTGCCGCTTTTAGCCAATTTCATTTAGGACAATCTTCCTGAGCACTTTCATGCTCTGACTAAATCAACTATTTTTACAACAATTGCTTGACCAGTTTTGTTGTATATAAAACCAGCGCGAATGCCTTTTCGAAGCGTTTTGGTACTCCACAAAAACTAGGGAGCATTCCATATAATTTCCTTCACACAAAAAGTATGTGCAGTATTTGCCCATTTTTCTTGCGAAGAAATTTTCTACTCGATCAACTTTTCTGGTGATCTTTCACAGGGCTGATCCTAGGAGAGATCGAACAAGTGATTCCATCTTCAATCTATTTTTTATGTTGTTTTCATTAGTTACGTGCACACCACTTCATAGCCCAAAAGAACTTAATTTTCCTCTAATGTCGTACTGCGGTGAAAAAATTCTAGACGCGTTGCGAATGACGCCTTGCTTCAAGTGGCTGCCGTTGTATTTCTCTGTTCACGCAAGGAATGGCGTAAGACTAGACTTTCGTAACTTGTGTAAAACCAATAACATAGCAATGGTAGTATTCATGCAGCAAACCTTGCATAGTGCAACGAATAAAACAATAAATATTTCATTGGTCAAGTTTGAGTGCATAAGGTTCTCAACCCGTCGGAGGCGAACTTGCGGCTCCGCAAGTTTATTTATTTTTGTATTTATTTATTTATTTATTTATTTGTTTGATTGTTTATTTATTTATTTATTTGTTTGTTTGTTTATTTATTTATTTATTTATTTATTTATTTATTTATTTATTTATTTATTTATTTATTTATTTATTTATTTATTTATTTATTTATTTATTTATTTATTTATTTATTTATTTATTTGATACCTGCTTGCCTTTTCATGCATTACAGCAGGAAGATGCATAACAATAAGTATCAAATATGTGAACAAATAACAAAATATTTCCACAAAGCGGGGTGAAAATCGTCATTATAAACAGTGGATACAAACATACGTGAAGATAATTACACTCTCGTATTGATCTAAGATAAAATTATTCGCGCAAGGCATCACCTTTAAAAAAAGTTGTAATTTGCTTTAATCTAGCGATCCCACTTTGGGATATGTAGAACGGCGATTGGATATACTTCTCCCCTTCTATTCCAGTTTTCGAATCATAGATATTACGAAAAATTTTCAATCTGAGGTTTCGTCTCTAATCTTTCACGTCTTACCATTCAAGTTTACTTTTACTTTCCCTCATGCTAAATTGACAGTGCCAATTACCTAATACGAATCGCACTGCCCTATTCTGCATGTTTTCGAGCGTATCACCGAGCTTTTTGGTGTAAAGATCCCAGAAAACACATGCGTACTCCAACATTGAGCGCACATGAGTAAAATACGGTTGTTCTTTAAAGGTAGATCGAGTTTCGCTGAAATTTTATCTCAGAAAGCCAAAAGCATGTGCAGCCGTAACTTTTGTGTTGTGAACGTGCCTATTTAACCTCTAACCTCTCATTGAACTCCTAGTTATTTATATTCCCCGGCCGTTCTTGAAGCAGTGTAATTTATTCAATTGGAATGAAGGTTTTCTTGTAAAGGTGACGTTAACACACTTTTTAACATTCAACGACTTTTCTGAATCAGCACACCAGGATGTTATTAAATTAGAATCATGCTGCAGGTATTCGGAATCACGTTCATTCGCTATAGTTCTGTAAACTACACAGTCAATCGCGAACATTTTAAACAAAGATTTGAGGCCAATAGTAATAACATTTACATATAACAGAAACAAAAGAGGGCCCGCAACTGACCCTTGGGGGATTCCTGAGGTCCCGGGAACATATCCGGACGAACTACCATTGAGAGCGACCGACTGCTGTCATAGAGAGATATACTCGGCTATCCATGCAATAATTGATTCATTCAGTTTATAGCCCGCAATGTACTTACAAGAATCAGATAAGGAACACCTCCAAATGCTTTTTTGCAGTACAAGAAAGTGCAGTCAACTACTTTAGGCTTATCTATTGCTAGAGCCAAATCGTGCGTGAACTCAACAAGCTGCGTTGAGCAAGAAAACCCGACGAAATTCGTGTTTGCTAGGATGCTGGCGATTATGTTTAAACAACTGAGTCATTTCCGAAGTGTATCTAATCTCATCTTTAAACACCGCAACTAAATTAACATCCAGGCTTCCTCATTCCCAAGGCTCTGTTGTTATGGCAAATTTAAAATAACACGTGTTTCTAAATAGACAGTCATAAAATCCCATGAAGCAGGGCACGAAGTTGAGCCTATCAATGCACGAGCTTAGCCTCTTTTACGTTTATCACCAACAAAACAGTGCAACATTCTTTTTCGCAGTATTATTGTAAGAAGGATAGCCACAAACTTGCGCTTCTGCGCGCCCTTGCCTTTCTTTGGTGGGGAGACTTGACATGGTGCCGGTTCAGCTCCTGCGTGGCGGCCGCTTGCTCAACGCCCTTTAAGGCCACTTATTTTGGTGAACAACTGCCACCTCGTGTCGAACATCTCTTCCGGGTCGATGTCTCCAATGGTCTTCATTTCTTGAGGGGGCGAATAGCCTCGAGCTGATGCGTCGACGAAGCCGGCGGACGAGGCGTGGTAGCGGCTATGACTGGCGAGGCTTACTTCACCCGTCGGTGTGGCACAGTCTTCTTGTGGCAATAAATGGCATTCCGATGGCCTAAAAGGTTCCCTGGTAATGTCCAAAACAATCATTACTGTTGGACAAACGAAGTTCGTTCATTTAAAACGTAGAACCCCCGAGCGGATAAAAAACGCGTCTGCGTCATTCGGCTCCCTAACAGCTCTTTTTTCACCCAAGTAAAAACTGGTCCTACACCGGCGGGTCTCCTTCCAAACATGTCTGTGCATGAATTCTCGGCGTCCAGACCCGTGCCGTTGTTCGGCTGTACGCCGCTTACCGAAAGAATGACGTATAACCTGACACCTTATCGTAGGCTGGTCTCCTCTTGAACACCGGTTGCCAAAAATTCTGCGGCCGTTCGCTTGCCGTAATTCGGCCGAAGACCCCTAAGCGAATGAAAAATGTACATTCTGGGGCGGTGCGTCGGCCGGTCTCCTGTATAACACCGGTTGCCCGAAGAAAACGAATATTTTGCCACCGGACGCGCGGTTCACCGTTGAAAGAGCGAATGCGAGGCATCCGCGCCCCGGCCGGTGTCATTTCGAACACCATCTGCCACAAGAATACGGATATTCTGTGGCCGGTCGCTTGCCGTGCTTCGGCTGAACACCGCTTCCCGAAGGAAAAACGGATGCCCTAAAGCCGTACTTCGGCCGTTCTCTTTCTCAGCATCGGCAGCCGAAAGTGAACTGAATATCTGGCATCAGGGTAGCTGCCGTTGTGCGCATGAACACGGGCGGCCAGAGAAATACCGAAGCGCTGGTTGCCGAATGTTGGCCGCTCATCGTATGATCAGTGGCTGCCAAAACCTGGATGCAGGCCGGACATGCCAGAAAGCGGCCAAGACGGCCCGGTCTTGGAACACACTTTGTGTGCCGCCTGGGTGCATACATACATACATACATACATACATACATACATACATACATACATACATACATACATACATACATGCATACATACATACATACATGCATACATACATACACACATACGTACATACATACATACATACATACATACATACATGCATACATACATGCATACATACATACATACATACATACATACATACATACATACATACATACATACATACATGCATGCATGCATGCATGCGTACATACATACATACATACATACATACGTGCATACATACATACATGCATACATACATACATACATACGTGCATACATGCATACATACATACACACATACACATGCACATACATACATACATACATACAATCATACATACATACATACATACATACATACATACATACATACATACATACATACATACATACATACATACATACGTGCATACATACATACATGCATACATACATACATACATACATACATACATACGTGCATACTTGCATACACACATACATACACACACACATGCACATACATACATACATACATACATACATACATACATACATACATACATACATACATACATGCATACATGCATACATACATACATACATGCATGCATACATACGTGCATACATACATACATGCATGCATACATACATACATACGTACATACATACATACTTACGTACATACATACATACATGCATACATACATACATACTGAGAGACGACGGTTTGCGTGGCCGTTTATTCCAACGCTCGGGCCAAGGAAGCAGATTGTGGCGTAGTGGCGCCCTCTAGTGGAGCGCCCGCTCACTGTGTGCGCTTGGTTGTATGAATTGTAATTAGATGTCGTTGCTGTGGACGCACGTGACGGGTCACGTGCGTATGCGTCTTGGTGCCGTCTTGTTGAACAATAAACGTTCTCTTTGGGTTCTGGTCTTGGTACGAGCAGGCCGCACTCTTTCTTCTTGGGCTTGTGCGTGGGCCCGGCGGCCGTCCCTCGCTCCCGTCGCCGCCGAGGCCGCTCGCCGTCGCCCACGACACATCTTTTTGGCGACGAGGATGGGATCCTTTTCTTCTGCTGCGACAGCGACATCGCCGACGGTTCCGGCAGAATGAAAAAGTGAGTGCGTTGTTTGATCTCGCTCGAGTGTGACTGTCTGGCGCGTCTGGCGTCGCGAGGCCTAGCGTTCTTTTGTGCTGACGCTCGTCGAACCATCGCCTAGGCCTCGCCCTACTTCGTTCTTCTGCTTCTGCTCCTGCGTCTCTCTCCTTCGTGCTTGGCAGCATGGGCCTCTTCGATAACCTGCCCGTTTTCCTCGAATTGCCGGGGCCGCCTCCGATTCCGTGGCATAACTGGAAAAAATTGTTTCAGGCCCATCTCGAGGCGGCTGGCGGCAGCGACTGGAATGACGGACGACGCGCGTCGGCGCTCGTCAGCGTTTTGGGTAGGGAGGGGCAACGAAGGTATTTTGCTGAGGCGGAGCAGGACGAAGCAAGGAGGGACGCCGCCAGTAACGTGACCGACGCTAATGTAACCAGCCCTATCGTGACCAACTCCGCGACCGACTGTAGTGTGACCGCATCCTCGGCTCCGGCCATTTCGAAATTCGACCAACTTTTGGAGCAGCTGGACCGGCTCTTCGCTGCGTCCACAAATACGCTTGTTGAACGACATGAGTTCACAAGCCGTCGTCAATTTCGGGGGGAAAGTTTTTTAGAATACGTGACCGCTCTAAAGGAGAAAGCCGTACGTTGCAAGTTCGGGCTGACGTACGCGGAGCGCGTCCGAGATCAAATCATACATGGAACGTCTAACCCCCAGGTTAGAGAAAAGCTGCTCGCACATGGCGAAAAGTTGTCTTTGGAGAAAGCTGAAGAGATTGGTCGGAGTTTTGAATCTTTGTCGTTGGCGAACCATCATCAAGTACAAGCATCATCAAGTACAAGCAGTAGGTCGACGAGGAGAAGGTGGCGTCGCGGAAGATGACAGTCGGGGAAGCCGCCGCGCTCAAGATGGCGGCGTGGAGAATCAAGATGGCATGGGCCGCCGGGGAGGCCGGCGCGCTCAAGATGGCGGCTCAGGAATTCAAGATGGCCTGGCCAGCCGGGGAGGCCGTGACGTCATTTCACCGGGTTCGGGAAGGCAAGATGGTGGCCCCCAAGATGGACGTTTCCATTCGCAGTCATCTGCAGAGTTTCGCGGTACAGTCCAGGCGAAGAAGCTTGCAGGCAAGCTTCAGTTATGCGAGCGATGCGGAAATAAATGGCATAATTCAGCATTTCCAAATTGTCCAGCCAGAAATCGGCGCTGCAACTCTTGTAATAAGTGGGGACATTTCGCATCGATGTGCCGTAAGCCGGCACCAGTGCATCGAATTTCTTCGAAGGAAGCTACGGGATCCGCCTCGACACCGGAACCTGTAGAGCATCCAGCATCCACGGAGATCAACGCACCCGCAAGATCTTCCGTCTTAACAGTCAGCACTTCTTCTAGAAAGGACTTAGTCGTCCAAGCGGAAGTCAGCGTCAACAATCCTCCAAGAAAGGACTTAGTCGTTCAAGCCGAAGTCAGCGGAGTGACCATGCAACTCTTAGTCGATACCGGAGCATCCGTGTCGTTGATGACTGTCGAAGATTTCAAGCGTCACTTCAGTAAACAGCATGCGCTGTCCAAGGCTTCCGTCAACTTGTGGAATTTTTCCAAACAACGTATCGGCATCCGCGGCTCATTCCAAGCTCCTGTTCAAGTCTTGCAACGGTCTTGCTCCGTCACATTCTACGTCACCGACAAAGGGACATCTCTTTTGGGGCTCGACGCCATCCAGCAACTGGGCATTCAGATCGACGGTGCGTCTCTTACGTGTCGACTAGCATCGGTGTGTGCAGTGCAGCGTCCCGTGAACGTGCCCCCGGGTTTCGAACATCTCTTCAACGGCGAGTTGGGTCTTGTCAAGGACGTCTCGCACAAGATCCAACGGCGGCCAGGTGTGACTCCAGTTGCATCTAAGCTACGAAGATTGCCTCTTGCTCTCCGTGATCCAGTGTCCAGCGAGCTGCGACGCCTCGAGGACAATGATGTCATTGAGCGTGTCGACGCCTCGGAGTGGGTTTCGCCACTCGTCGTCGTCCGGAAAAAGAACGGTGACATTCGGCTGTGTGTGGACCTCCGGGAACCGAATAAGGCAATTATCATTGATGGGTATCCTTTACCGCATGTTGAAGAGCTGTTGCAGATGTTTCATGGTGCTGTTTGTTTTTCTAAGGTCGACTTAGCGTCGGCTTATCATCAGTTGTTGCTGGAAGAGGGAAGTAGGGACTTAACTACCTTTGTGACTCATGAAGGCTTATTTAGGTTTAAGAGGGTGTGTTTTGGTCTGGCGTCGGCGCCTGCGGTTTTTCAAAAAATGATGTCTCAGATCTTAAAAAATTGCAAAAATGTTGTTTGCTATCTTGATGATATTCTTGTGTGGGGAAAGACTCAAGCTGAGCATGACGCGAGCCTGGTCGAAGTCTTAACATGTAAAGCAAACAGTGGCATGAAGTTGAACGACAAATGTCTTTTTTCGGTCAAGGAACTTGATTTTTTGGGTCACAAGATTTCGGCTGAGGGCATCTCACCTTTGGAGAGCAAAGTAAAAGCTATAGTTCATGCTCCCGCTCCTACGGACATAAAGTCACTGCAATCATTTTTAGGTCTTGCAGGATACTATGCCAAGTTCATAAAGAACTATGCAGAGATAGTTGAACCACTGCTCCTCATGCTCAGGAAGGGTCAGACGTTTTGTTGGTCTGATGATGCTCAGCGCAGTTTTGATCAGTTGAAAGCGTGCCTCACTTGTTCTCCTGTCGTGAAGGTCTTTAATCCTGACTTGCCTGTAGTAGTTACTACCGACGCATCTGATGTGGGAATTGGCGCGGTACTACAGCAGCGGTATGGTTCTAGGCTTGAAACCGTAGCATTTTCGTGTAGAACTTTGTCGGAGACTGAGAGAAAATACTCTGTGGGAGAGCGCGAAGCGCTGGCTTGTTTTATCGCGTGTGAAAAGTGGCACATTTTTCTTTGGGGTAGACGGTTCACGCTTAGGACTGACCATCAGGCTGTAGTTGCTTTGTTAGCCGCAGGAGATGCAGGTCGGAGACCTTTAAGGATTTCAAGGTGGTCGGCTCGTCTACTGTACTATAATTTTGACATCGAGTACTGCAAAGGATCAGAAAATCTGGTTGCTGATGCTCTATCGAGATTACCCATTCAGACCGGTCAAGAACTTGTGAATGAGGAAGAGATAGTGTCACTGGTAACATCAGTAGTCGATAAAGAAACCGTGCAGCTGGCAACGAAGGCAGATGTGACGTTGCAGAAGGTAGCAGAGTATGTGTCAAAGGGTTGGCCTGATAAGAAAAAGGTACACAGTGACTTAACAGCTTACTTTCATGTAAGGGATGAACTTTCTGTTGTGGACGGATTACTCATGCGTGATGACCGTGTAGTTATCCCTTGTGTACTTGTACCTACCTTCCTCCAGTTGGCACATGAAAATCATCAAGGAATAGTACGTACGAAACAACTTCTCCGGGAACGTTACTGGTGGCCTCAAATTGATCGCAATGTTGAAGAACATGTAAAGCATTGTCACGTTTTTCAGCTGGCAGAAAAGTCTGCTAAGCCTCATGTAGCTCCGTTGCAGCCAGTGGAATGGCCTGAAGGGCCTTGGCAGAAGTTGGGAATGGACATCGTCGGTCCGTTAGATGTGTCGTACCCACGATTTCTTGTTACACTAGTCGATTACTACTCTAAGTGGCCTGAGGTTCTGGGCACAAATTCCATTTCAACTGAGGATGTCACTAAGTTGTTGGACTGGTCTTTCAGTCGGGAAGGGCTCCCTGAGGTTTTAGTGACGGATAATGGACCCCAGTTTGTCTCCAAACAAATGCAAGAGTATCTAAAGGAGAAAGGTATCCGCCACGTGTTCTCGTCGAATTATTACCCTCAGGCTAACGGCCAGATTGAACGGTTTAACAGAGTTCTCAAAGAACATTTACAGGTAGCCAGACTTGAAGGCAAGGATGCTTCGAAAAGCATTACACAATTTCTTGGGTCGTATAGGGTCACACCACATTCAGTGACAGGTCTTTTTTTCCAGCTTTTTTGCTGCATGGACGTCAGCCTCGTTCCAAAGTGGATATTAGCAACTTCAGGATACGTAAAAAGGCAGCAGAATCGGACAATTTCCTGCCTCATGTTCGGAATCAGGTCTTCACGAAGCAGCATAAAGCTAAACAGTACTTTGACAGAAGGAAAGGTGCGCAGCAGACCCGCATAAAGGTGGGAGATGTCGTGAAGGTAAAATTCCGTAAGCAAGGATTTCTGAAGTATAGTAAGCCGTTGACAGTGCAAGCTCAGGTTGCACCTTTCACCTTTAAGCTCAGTGATGGAAAGATCTGGAACGCTTCGAAACTCACAGTCGTTCCGAAAGGAATTGAGATTGGCTCGGCACCGTATTCCTTTGAAAATGTTGATGATGATGAAACAACATTTATTGAGCCGAAAAGATTTGGTGGTGCCCACAGGCACCAGACGGGGGTGGTTCCCTATTCACGGGACCCATATGTCGCCAACAACTCCTGGCCTCTGGCCACCAGGGCTAGCCGGGTCGGCAGGGCGGGGCTGGACAGCAAGGTCTCCCATCGCTCAAGGAGTAGGGGTGGGGTAGTGGAGGTAGGATAGGGGGGTGTAGGAGAGGGAGTGGGGGGAACTGGACTCTTGAGGAACGTGCATTCCGCCATGACGTGCGACAGGGTGCCTTCAGTCTGCTTGCAGAAAGGACAGGTGGCGTCGTGTAACTCGGGATACATTCGATGGAGCAGGGTTGGGTGCGCGAGTGACCCCGCCTGCACTCTGCGCAGGATCGTTTGCTGTTGCCTGGTTAGAGAGCGGTGCGGTTCGGGTAAGGCGCGCCGTTCTTCCCTGTACGCTCGAGTAATCTCTCTGTAGCTTGTCATTGGGCTCGGGGTGTCCGCATCATCGCGTGACTCGGTGGCTGCCCGGAGCGTCATTTCGCGGGCGTGGTAGTCGGCGATGGTGTTGCCTGCTACCCCCGAGTGAGCTGGGACTCACACGAGTTCAACGGCTCGTCCCGGTGTCACCTTCTTGTTCAAAATCGCAAATGCCGCGGAGGAAACGCATCCCCTTCGGTAGTTGCCGTACGCAGTCTTGGAGTCCGTGACCACGGCCTCGACGTCCGGTTGAACGAGCGCCAGAGCCACAGCCACTTCTTCTGCCATCACGGGATCTCTCGTCTTCGTCGACGCTGTGACGATCAGTCGGTCGTGTGTCGTAACGACTGCCGCCGCCCGGTCGCTGCCTTTCCTAAGCGAGGCGTCCGCGTATAGAACCCGGGGATTCTCCTCCAGCTGTCGGACCAGGGCCTTGGCCCGCGCATCGCGCCTCCCGTCATCCTTACCCGGGGTCATGTTCCGGGGTAGGGGCTTGGTTTCGATTGGCTCCTTCCACCTCTCGGGTAGGGGCGCCGTCATGGGTATCGGTTCTATCCGCCATCCCAGCTTGCGAAGGACGGCGCGTCCGTGTTCTGTTCTACTGAGTCTGACGCGTTGATTAGAGAGGTGAGCTTCCACCAGCTCGTCCACTGTGTTGTGGACGCCCATGTCCTGCAGTCGTCGGGTCGACGAGTATATGGGAACGCCCAGAGCTTGTTTCGTTGCCTTGCGAATAAGCGTGTCGAGGGTGTTTCTCTGCGTCCTCGTCAGTTGGAGATACGGGACCGAGTAGGTGACCCTCGAAACGACAAACGCCCGCACCAGACGGATGGCGTCGTCCTCTTTGAGGCCTCTGTTTCTGTTAGACACCCGGCGTAACATGCCGAGTACCTGTTCCGTGGTGGTTTTGATTTTAACGACGGTGGCGTCCGGTTTCCCATTGTTCTGCAGCAGCAGGCCCAGTATCCTACACTGCTGCGTCGGCTTAATCTCTATGCCGTCGATTCTGACCGTGATGGCCGGCTGGGGCGCCTTCTTGGGTCTTCCCGGCTGTATGAGTAAAAGTTCTGACTTCTGCGGTGCGCAGCTCAACCCGCACGACTTCGCGTACTCGTGCACGGTCGTGGCCGCACGCTGCAAGGAATCCTCGATCCAGCCGTCGGAACCGGCCTTCGCCGTCCACAACGTGATGTCGTCGGCGTAAAGGGCGTGGTCAATGCCGTCTATTTGTTCGAGTAAGTGAGGTAAGGGGAGGAGAGCCAGGTTGAAGAGCATGGGAGACAGGACAGACCCCTGAGGGGTGCCCCGCTCGCCGAGCTCGATGGGATCCGACTTCTCCCCTCCTACTGTGATGGTGGCTGTTCTATTGGTCAAAAAGTCCTTCACGTAACCAAAGGTTCTCCGGCCGCACTTTGTCTTTTTCAAATTCGACAGCACGCTCGCGTGCGTCACGTTGTCAAAGGCACCTTTCAGGTCTAGAGCGAGGATCGCCCGTGGACCGTGCCTCGTGGCTTTTTTCACCACCAGCTCGTGAAGCTGCACCATGACGTCTTGGGTACTCAGATGTTTCCGGAAACCGAACATCGTCGCGGGAATTTGCCCCGTGTCTTCGAGATGCCCCTGCAACCGACGTAGCACCATGCGCTCCATGACTTTTCCGACGCAGGACGTGAGGGATATGGGACGCATGTTGTCGATCGTGGGGGCCTTTCCGGGCTTCGGGATGAATCGTACATCTGCTTCCTTCCACTCGCGCGGCAACCGAGAGCTCTCCCAGGCTTCGTTGACGTGCCCAAGCAGCTCGCGCGCCGCCGTACCGCTCATGTTGGCGAGCAGCTTGTAAGTTACGGCGTCCTTGCCGGGTGCGCTTCTCTTTTTGCTCTCGTCTATAGCAGCCCACAGTTCCGCCATGGTAAACGGTCTGTCGAGGTCTTCGTTCTCAGGTCCTTCGTACTCCTCCGGGATCGGGTGGACGCCCTTCTCTGTCTGCAGGTATTTGTCCGCGAGGGCCTTGACAAGCCTGCGGCCGTCGCCATTGTACGAGTTGAGCACCTTGGTGAGGGTGCGGTTGGTCGCCGTTTTGCTGCTCGTCGGGTCGATGAGGTGGCGCAGGAGCTTCCACGTCTTTCCCACGGACAGCTGACCTTGCAGACCGTCGCACATCTTGAGCCAATTTTCCTTGCATAACTTAGCCGCGTATTCGGCGATTTGCTTGTTAAGCAAGGCGATGCGTCTGGCGATCTTTCTGTTGCGTCGTTGACGCTTCCACCTTCGTGTTAGAGAGTGACGGGCCGCCCACATATTGGACAGCCGGGCGTCGACGAACGGCGTCTGCGTCGTCGTCGCTATTTCCTGCATGAACTTCTGAAGGGCCTGCTTCTGGTTACGTGCCCATTCCTCGTAAGGCTGTGTCTTGTAATCTCTCCCGGCGTCTTCGTCTTCCTGGGTGAACTTTCTCATCTTGTCCCAGCCGGTGATCCGCGCCTTGCCCAGCTCTCCTCGGAAACAGGGACCACGGACGGTGATGCTGATGATGCTGTGGTCCGACCCCAGGTAGACCTCTTCGCATCTCCACGACGCGTCGAGCGACCCGGCCAGCCACGACAGGTCCGGCGTGGTGTCCCTGGCCACGCTGTTGCCTCTTCTCGTGGTGACTCCCGGTTCGTTAAGTAGGACGAGGTCTTGGTCTTCCATGGTTCGTACCAGGGCTTTTCCTCTCTTGGACAAAAATTTGTAACCCCATAGCGTGTGTAGGGCGTTGAAATCACCGAGGATCAGGAGCGGCCTGGTCCCCGCCAACCTCTTCGCCTCCTGCACGGTGCGGTCGAAGTCGTACTGCCTCTGTGACGGCCTGCAGTACGCACTCATTACGAATATATTTCTTGTGCTGCCAATTTCCCGTGCGTGGACTTCTACCAGCGTGTGCTCGCACCCGCTCTGCGCCGTGACGTGCTGGGTTGCCGCCACGTTGTTGCGGACGAGAACGGCTGTCCCCGTTCCCGAGGGGTCCGTGTAAGTGATGTATCCCGGGAGTCGCGGCTTCCCGTTCGTTTCTTGCAGTGCAATGATGGCAGGCGGATCATCCTGTCCGCTGATGTACAAATTGAGCTCCATCTCCTTGTGACGAATGCCCCTACAGTTCCATTGATAGATGCCGATGGACTCGCTGCCGTCCACTCGCTTGCGACGCTGCTTACTTGGGTTCTGTACCATCCTTGTTGGTAATGTCCAGTCGACCGCGCCTCTTCGCGATCGCGTCTTTGATTCTCTCGGCGCGTTCCTTCTTCAGGGACGCAAAGCGGGTGCGAACCTTAATGGCAGCAACCCTCGTTGCTAGACGTTCGTGCTTCACTTCCAGCGTGTTGAGACGATCTTCTATCCTTCCTAACGCTGCCAGAATGGCCGTCAGTGCATCCCCTTGAGGTAATTGCGTTTGCTCCTCCGCTTTCGGTGTTGCAACGGCCGCCTTGCTAACCGGGGCCTCTTCGGCGTCCATCGCCTCTTGGGCGCTTTTCTGTTTCGCGCTGCTCGCTACCGGCATCGCTATCTTCGGGTTAATGGCGGGGGGAGATCCCCTCCGCGGCACCTTGCGCGGACCTTCAGCGACGTTAGCCATCAACGTGGGGCCCTCTTGTGGTCTCGCTTCGGTCGAGCCTGTGCTGCCCGCCAACTTCTCTAACTTGGACATAAGTGCCCTGATTTGGGCATTCTGCTCCTGAATGTGTGCGTTCTGGCGCTCGATAATTTTCTTTAGTTCTGTTACCTCGCCACCGTCCTTTTGCGTGCTCGGGGTCGATTTGGGAGGGGGAAAGGGGGGAAATTCGGAGTCGGGGACTCGAGCCCCGGGAGACCCGCTAGCCCAGCCCACCTTGTTGCCGGTGTTCCCTCGCTGGTCTCCGGGTCCGTCCCTCGATCTCGAGCGGCCACCTGGACTCGAACTGGTCCCGGACTCCGGTCCATTCCGGCCGGCTCGCCGTCTCGAACCACTCCTCTCCTTCGAGGTCGCTCTGCCCGCCGTCTCCCAGCGCCGGTTGCCGCCAGCACCACCGCTGCCGCCGCTCCTTGCGGGCTTCGACTCGGAGCGGCCTTGACAGCCACCTGTGCAGCCCCGCAGCCGCGATTGCGACCGGGAGCGGCTGTGACGGCGGCCGTCGCTGCTCCGGGCCGGCGTCTGCGATCTTCCTGGGCGCCGCGACGAGCTGCTACGGTGGGGTCCGCCTGCAGGAACTCTCTTGTCTCGGCTTCTTCCTCTTTCGTAGTCTCCTTGATCGGAATGCTTCTTCTCCCACCGGCGTCGACGAACGACGTAGGGGGTCTTAAATCTTGCCTTGCAGGCTTTGTCTGCCGTGAGGTGATTGCCTCCACACAGGCTACACTTGGGGTCGCAAGTGTGGTCGGCCGTCGGCCCGGGGGTTCCACAACCCCGGCAGATCGTGTTCGAAGGGTCTGGGCACACGTCCATGCGGTGGCCCAGTCGCCCGCATGCGTAGCACACGTCTATCTGTTTTCTGTGCAACGTACACTCCATCAGTAGGTGGCCGTACCTGATGTAACGAGGCACCTTCTTTCCTGCGAAGGCAATTACCACCGACCGGGTCTTGCCAATGCGGTTGGCCTGCAGAGCCGTCGGGTTGAATTCGTGGACAATGTTCTCTTGGATTTCTTGAGGTGTGTCCTCTAGCGGGATATCTCTTATCACCCCCTTCTCAGTGCCGTGAGGGGCTGCTTCGTAGGTACTGACCTCGTGGGTCGTGCCACGTACGTCGATCCGCTCCACGGCAGCATACCGGTCGGCGTTCTCCCTCTTGGAAGTGCTCACGACCACGATGTTCTGCTGCGCGTTCAGACAAACGACGTCTTTTCTCGAGTCGATTGCGGGGATCTGGGCCGCCGCCGTTAGAGCTCGGCTGAGCTCCACTCGGGTAACGTCGCTGACGCGGAGGCCTCCGCGCGGGCGCACGATGATCTTCATATCTTCGCGCGGCAGGTCTGGCATGCGCGCGCCTTTCAACAGCTTGCCCTTATTTATACGTTTCTCCTTGGGGTGACGTGTCCCATCGTCGCGGGCGCCCGCTCCCGAGCCACGGCTGCCGCTGTTGCTGAGGCCGGCAACGTCATCCGTGTCCTTAGCGCCTTCTCGACTGTTGCGAAGTGCGGGCGTAAGGCTGAGCTTGCCTTCGCCCGCCCGCCGGATTCTTTCACCGGCAGTCTTCCAGCCTTGCGATCGCGTGCACTGGGCCGGAAGAATTTCGATGCCGTCCACTTCCACTCGCATGGCGGTAGTCATTTTAGGTCAATGTCCGCACACGTGAACACCGAAAAGCACTCGATATCCCGCCGGCAAACTTCTCGATCTCGGGCTAGGCCTAGCGCCGCCCCGGCCGAGGCCGTAGTCGTGGTTAGGCTTAGCGGCGTGCTCTTCTCGTGGGTGCGAAAAAGTCTCTCAAAATCGCCAAAAATGGGCCCCTACCTCAACATTTGGGTTCCCGATGATCCTCGCTACTTCATGTATCACGTCGATACACTCTCATAAGCGTGCGACTCAATTAACCGCCACAATAGGTGAGAAAAGAGCGGAGCGATGCGAACGTGCGAACACGACAAAATGGCGCTCGCACGTGCCTCCCCTTTGAAAATGTTGAACTCTCTTCGAGGCATAAAGAGTTTTTATACTCTTCGTCTAACTTAGACATTTGTGACAGTCAGTCCCCTAGTCTACCGTTGACAGATGGGGCAAACCCCAGTGTCCAGACAGACTCTGATCTGTCAGAGCTTCCTTCCAGTGCAAGGTCTGGATCCGTTGTTTCTCAGGAAACGGTAGAATGTCAGGAAGAAAATAGTGAACAAACAGATTCAAATAGTCATGTAGACAACACAAGGGAAAATGAGGGGGCGTCTGGATCGTCAAATAATGCAAGTTCAACGTCTACGCGTCCGCGCCGTAAGACTAAGCAGCCTCAGTGGCTTCGCGACTATGTGCGGGTGGGGGTATACGTACGGTTCATGCTTTGCGTCATGTTGGACGTGTCATGTCTGTGTTGAATCGTATATCATGATTGAAAATGTTTTTTTGGACGGGTTTTTTTTTTGGGACTTATAGAACTGTCGTGAGCGACTGATAGCCTGTTGTGTGAGTCAAGTGAAAGGAAGATGCAGACATTCTTCAAAGCACGGGAGAATGATTTGGAGTGTGCATTTAAGATGCTGTATGTATTTCGCAGAGTGTGCGAACTTCTTTTGCACGGGGAGATGATGTGGTGTAGTGGCGCCCTCTAGTGGAGCGCCCGCTCACTGTGTGCGCTTGGTTGTATGAATTGTAACTAGATGTCGTTGCTGTGGACGCACGTGACGGGTCACGTGCGTATGCGTCTCGGTGCCGTCTTGTTGAACAATAAACGTTCTCTTTGGGTTCTGGTCTTGGTACGAGCAGGCCGCACTCTTTCTTCTTGGGCTTGTGCGTGGGCCTGGCGGCCGTCCCTCGCTCCCGTCGCCGCCGAGGCCGCTCGCCGTCGCCCACGACACAACACAGATCAAGCGGTGATGATGATTATTTACAAGTGATGATGATGCCGAGCCCATCGGGGCTAGCACTGATGATAGTGGGTGATTACGAAGAAGCGCCGGTAACATAACCCAAAGTACTGGGAGTGTAGTCACTGGGTCTCACATAATTTCCCCTCCGCGAGCGGAAGCGGCCTCCTGGCCGCTTCCGCTCATTGCACATTGTTCCGGAACCACCTTTTTTCCACTTCGTCCAGGGACCACGAGACGTTTTCAAGCTTCGCGCGGTCGTCCCACCTGTTATAGGCACTGACGCGTTTGAATGTATCAAGCCACTCGTCAACGTCCTCATTACGAAGGCCAGCGAACATCGGTGGATCCCGCTGGCGGCTGGTGACGAAGTACGGTGGGAAGGCGGCTGAGCCCGCCCCACCGGTTCCGCTGCCGGTTTCACTGCCGGTACCGCTGCCGGTTCCGGTGGCACGTTCCGCTGTCATAGGCATGGCGTCTCGCAGCAAGCGACGACCCGAACGGAGCTCCAGGGGTGCACTCAGAGATGGAGGACGAGGGATCAAGACGCACGCTCCACCACTTGAGAGACGGCGGTTTGCGTGGCCGTTTATTCCAACGCTCGGGCCAAGGAAGTAGATCAAGCGGTGGTGATGATTATTAACAAGTGATGATGATGCCGAGCCCATCGGGGCTAGCACTGATGATAGTGGGTGATTACGAAGAAGCGCCGGTAACATAACCCAAAGTACTGGGAGTATAGTCACTGGGTCTCACAATACATACATACATACATTTCGCTGTGGGGGGTTTTTATGTGGTAAGGTCTTCCTATTGTGACTATCCATATATTTACGAGTCTTCTCTGACCGTTTCTCACGGTCCTCTCCACTCCGCTACCAACAGGGAGCGACATTGCATGCTTGGCGTGCTTGGGCGCCAACGGCATTGACTCCGGTTGCGCTGAGCAGGCCGCCCGTACCGGAGGGGACCGCTGAAAGCGGTCACCTAAAACTCCTTATTATAGTCATTACCTTTCCTCGGCGTTCCAAGAGAGCAAATTGCTATTCATGCGAAGGGATCCGCAGCTACTCGACGAGGTGGAGCTTGATGTCAGAATTGCGGCATCTGCACATTCAGCAACCGAAGACTTCCCTTATTTTTGACCACTTCCGCTTTTCTGTACACTACAACGCTCCTTGAATTCCTGGTCTTCTTCCTCCGAGCAACAGCCAGGCGCCCATATCAGAACGAGTTAAAAGTGCACTGCTTATAACGGCCCTGGCACCGTTATCAGGTGGCTGCGCCACTTCAAGAAGAGCATCTGTGGTGGGGATGGGTATAAAACTTGTGAAAGATGCGCCTGCTGTTTGGAGCAGGAACGGAGAAGTGGTGCCGAGTAAAGTGACTTCACCGGAAGAAGGACGGGTGGAGATAAGACATATACAACTTCTCTGTAAAAGCTGAAGTCAAGAACAATTAAAGCGGATAGTAAGGCGAGTTGGTTACTGACTAATGAACTCATACTGCTAGCGAACTTTACCACTGGGGAAAAGGAAAGAACGCAACACAAACTAGTCTTTCGTCTTTTCAAACTACTCTGTTTGTCATTACTAACGAACTCGCCGTACTATGAAACAGTATTCGAAAGGTTGCGGGAAATCAGGATAGATAAAAAGGAAACATACAGCTTAGGAAGCGACCGCAAGCATCTTACATTGCACTTTGGAGGCGCAACCCGGACAAATTTAAAAGTAGGTACTACCGGAGGAACTAACTTGAACAATGAGCAGTTAAAGATCATTGCTGGTATGATGGAAGATGAAATCAATAAGTACCCAGAAAACGATTGGGGTGCGACGAAATGATCGCTTTCAAAAAGCATAAGATGAATGAAGCCAGCCAACAAAACCTGTGGAAAGGGATGAGAAAGCCTAGAAGCTGGTGCAATGAGGAAACGAAAGAGGCTATTGACCAGCGAAAAAAGGCGTCGAGAGAACATAGGGAGGCAAAAAGAACTGGTATGGAAGCGGAGGTAGTGAAGGAAAAATGGGATATCTGCAGGGAAACGTAACTAGAAGTGTAGAAAAAGGTAGAAGCAAAGATCGAGCAGAAAAGCGAACAATCGACGGCAGAAATACGAAACAAGGAGCAAACTGCATCCAAGAAGTTTTGAAACCATGTAAAATTATTAAGCGCACGAAACGATGCTCATCAAAAAAATTTGATTGATGTGGAGGGGAAACATGTAAAAGGAGAGCACGTGTTGGCGCATATTCATCGAGTGATTCGTGAGAAGCCTAAGGAAAAAGAGGAACGAAAGCCTGCACCGATAACATCAACGCCACAGAAGAGAGCGAAAAGGGAAGTAAGTTTGAGCAACCTTGATCGTAAAAAAGCCGAGCAAATGGTTTCCACAAAAACAGCAGTAGGCCCTGACGGAATACCAATGCAGCTGATTAAGCTGCTTGGACCTAAAAGTAAGACATTGTTTAAGAGGGCAATGGATAACGTGATACAAACTAAACAAATACTGGACGATTGGCTAGAAAGAAGGATAATTTAATATATAAAGGCAGAGGCAACAAAGCCAGTATTGATTCGTACAGACCACTCACAGTAAAGTCATTGGTGTCATTATCATTATCATCACCATTACAAGCCTATATCTGCCGCTGCAGGGCAAAGGCCTCTCCCATTAATCTCCAATTTTCCCGGTACTGTGCTAAGTGCGACCAATTTATCCCAGAAAAATTATTGATCTCATCTGCCCATATAACTATCGGCGACCCCTTCTCTAGGGATCCATTCTGTTACCCGTCATGACCAACGGTTATCTTGCCTTCGCATTACATGCCCTGCCCACGTCCATTTCTTCTTAATTTCCCCTAATATGTCCTTAACACGCGCTTGTTCCCTGACCCACTCCGCTCTCTTCTTGTCCCTTAATGTTACACCCATCATCGTCCGTTCCATTGCTCACTGAGTCGTCCTCAATTTAAGTGGAACCCTCTTAATGGACCTCCAAGCTTCTGCCCCGTAATTCAGTACCGGTAAGAAGCAGTTGTCATACACTTTCTCCTTCAGGGAAAATGGTAGGTTACCATTGATTATCTGAGGATGCCTACGGAATGCTCTCCACCTCATTCTTATCCTTCTAATTATCTCTGCCTCATGGTTGGAATCCGGGGTCACAACTTGGCCTAAGTAGATATATTCGCTTACCGCTTCAGCTGCTTCGCCACCTACCTCAAACCGCTGTGCTCTCTCAAGGTTATTTATTTTCAAGCCCACGGTTCTACTCTCTTTGTCCAGTGCGGTAAGCATGTTTTGCAATTCGTCCCCCAAGATACTTAGCAAGGCAACGTTATCACCAAATCAGAGGTTACTGAGGTATTCTCCATTAACCCTTACTCCCACCTGTTCCCAATCCAATCTTCTGAATACTTGTAAACATGCTGTGAATAACGTTGGAGAGATTGTGTCTCCTTGACGGACGCCCTTCCTTGTAGGTATTTTACTGTTCTCCTTATAGAGTCTGATGGCAGCTGTGGACCCATTGCAGATATTCTCTAGTATTTTACATATTGCTCGTCTACACCCTGTTGCCGTAATGCCTGAATTACTGCTGCGATTTCGACTGAGTCAAATGCTTTCTCATAATCTATGAAGGCGATATATAGGGGTTCAGTACACTCTGCGCACTTCTCTATCACCTGATTGATTATTTGCATATGGTTCATTGTTGAATAGCCTTTTTGAAACGCTGCTTGTTCTTTAGTTTCAGTGAAATCTAAGAAGGCAGAAATTGTTAGCGATTCCCTTGGTAAATACGTTGTAGATGACTGACAGGACGCTACCCGCCGCGGTGGCTCAGTGGCTAAGCCATTGCGCTGCTGAGCATGAGGTCGCGGGTTCGATTCCCGGCCGCGGTGGCCGGTTTTCTGATGGAGGCGAAAAGCAAAAACGCCCGTGTGTACGAGATTTCGGCGCACGTTAAGGATCCCAAGTCGGTCGAAATTAATCTGGAGCCCTCCACTACGGCGCGCGCCATCGCCTGCTTTGCGTCGGCGTGTTAAACCCTACAATTGACCAATCAATCTTACAGGAAGCTGATCGGCCTGTAATTTTTCAAGTCCTTCATTTCCCCTTTCTTAGGAATTAGCATGATTTTCGCCTTCTTCCAAGACTCCGGTACCATTGCGGTCATTAGGCAATGCGTGTACAGGTTTTCCAGTTAAAACAACTGGCCCGCCATCCTTCAAGAGGTCTGCTGTTATCCAATCTTTACCAGGTGCTTTGCCCCTTTGCATTTCTTTCAAAGGTTTTACCACTTCTTGTGTCGTTACTTGTGGGATGTCGATCTCCTGTGAACTACCTTCTCGTTCGGTATTATCCTGGATGTCCAGGCGTTTCTACAGATCTCTATAGAACTCTTAGGCTACTATTAATATTTTATCAGTATTCGTCATGCCATTGCACTGCCTGTCTTTAAGTGCATACATCTTATTTTTCCCCATGCCTAGATGCCTCTTCACGCATTGGTCATAGTGTATAGTCTTGTATAGATTCGTGATACAGGCGATAAAATCAGAATTTCAAGCATGAATGGAAGAAAATGAAATCATTGGAGAACTACAGAATGGATTCAGACAAAACCGGTGACTAGGCGATAATTTGTCCGTGATAACACAGTGGATTGAAATTGCGAAAGCGCAGAATAGACCAATATGGATAACGTTCTTGGATATTTAAGGGGCACATGACAACGTAAACAGAGAACTGCTGTGGAGAATGCTGAAACTCCAGGGATTAGATGAAAAGTTTATACAGTTCCTTATGGCGATCTATCAGGATAATAGAGTTCAGCTGACATGGGAAGCGCAGAAATGCATTCAGCAGGTCAACACCCATCGGGGACTGAAACAAGAATGCCCTTTGAGCTTGTGGGAAATGGAGCCGTGAAATAAGTGAGGCTGTGGCTCTCCTACATTTATTGCTGGTGTGCAAGCCACGGCCGGAACTGGAAAGCGGCGGTGGCATACGACCACCCCTGGAGCACAGGCGTGTTCGATCTCTGTGTCGCGTAGAAACTGCTGAGCTGGCCAGCCACCGCTAATGGTGATTGTGGGCAATAGTGGCGCTGGTGATTAATGCAGATGGTGGCGCCACCACTACAAGCTTAGCGCCACCACTACAAGCTTAATACTGTCTGTTTTTACGCTTTAAATGGTAGGGCTAGAAAAGAAGCTAGAAAACGAGTCAATTAGGTTTCAACCTAACGCATATGCTAGAAGGTGAAGTGGTACAACAGCGTATTCTGGGAGTGTTATACGCAGACGACATTGTTATTTTAGCTGATAACCAGATCGATATGCAACGGCTCGTAAATATTAGCGATCACGAAGCCACCGACCTCTGGTTAAATTGAAACACAGAAAAATCTAGAATAATAGTTTTCAGCGACACTATCAGTGACGCAGCGTTCATCCAGCATGTCGAATTACCCATATTAAAGTAATATAAAAATATGACAGTGCGGAGAAACGGAGGTAATAACTATTTAAGCCCACGCGATGAGCAACTTAAGGGTAAGGGAAAGCGAAACGCAGCTATAATGAAGCATAGAGCTCTGGGGGGTATAACAAATATGTAGTGAGACGAATGTGGAAAGGAGTAATGGTTCCGGGTCTCACGTTTGTGACTGCCGTAATCTGCTTAAAATCAGTCGCTCTAGCAGGACTTGAAGTTAACCAGAGAACGGTAGGACGTTTGGCCTGAGGAGCGCAAGGAAAAACAACTAACGAAGCACTGCAAGGAGATATCGGCTGGTCGGCGTTTGATGTTCGAGAAGCGCAGAGTAAAATATGTTTTGAGAGAAGGCTGAGAGCAATGGATCAACGCAGGTGGACAGCTAACGTCTTGAGGTAAGTATACATGAAAAGCGTGGACACGCAGTGGCTAATGAATACTAGAAGGCTAACGACAAAATACGGAAAGAACAGTGGAAAATCCAAGACAGCCAAGGTAACCAAAAAAGAGGCAAGGCAAATAGAAACAATTAAATGGAAGCAAAAAAATGGAAGCTAAAACGTCGTTAGAGATGTACAGTGTTCAGAAATTAGAAATCAGGAAGGAAAATTTCTACGATAATTCCAAAGGCAGTGATTTGCTTTTTGAGGCTAGAGCAGGTTCCTTGCGAACTAAGTGCTTTACAGGGAAGTATACACAAGATGATGGTGTATGCGTAGTGTTCGAAAAAGAAACAGAGACTATGCGGCACATAAAGTTAGAATGCGAGGGTATCCATCCAAATCTAGAGGGAAATATTCGGCTTCCAGAAGCACTACGATTTAAAATCAGCACAGATGGAGTTAACTTCAAGGCTATTCAGGCGACGAAAATAAGATTAGAATAATAGTAGACGAAAATCAGAGAGGGAATATTGCCTTGGACAGCTACCAGCTGTAACAGAAAAAATAGGTATTTTGTGCCTAGTAAGTTTCTTGTGCCTACCCTAAGAGCAGCGCTGGTTCCAAACGAAGCGTGTGAAAAATAGGTATATTAGTTTCTTCTTAGTTTTTTTTATATGATGACACATCATCACCCCGCTGCAAAGGGGATACCACTATCAATCATCATTATCATCTTCATCGTGCACTTCCAGCCACCTAATGATATTTGTTCAGGTCTTGTTCAACACTTCTCAACAAAACGTTCAGCGCTTAATTTGCCTATTTTCTTTCCACAGTGCAATGAAACCTGCGTTTTCCCGGGCACCTGCACTTGCTACAGATTTGGCCAACTTGAGACTTCGTTTTACTGTGTTGAGCATTTTCAGGATCCCGAACATGATTTTAGTATTTACTAAATTGTGTAAATAAAAATAGAATTGAAACACTGACAATTACTGTATGTTGACCTGAACAAATCTTTACAATTTGTTCTCTCTGTTCAGTAATTTGATTGCAAGCAAAGAACAGTAATGTACCGATCAAATTCGTGGTGGCTGAAATTTTCAGAAATATTTTCGCAGCAAATAATTGTCGCTCATTACTGATCACGTCGCTGTGGCTTTTTAAAATGTTCTTGCCGACAAACTCCCTTGCGTCTACTCATCGCCTCCTGTATTTTTCAATGCCAAACGCATCAGCCCGGACCGGTCAACCAAGCCCTCTCCTTCAACTCCGGCCACTCTCCCCCAATCGGTAGCATTCCCAGCGCTTCAGTCATGTGACCAGTTCAGCTTAGGGCTACGCGTGGTGGAGAGCGGCAACGTTGGCAAAACATGCTCCGTCGCGTCTCTGGGCTTTGTAGCGCTGGCGCGAGCGCCATTACTTTGACAATCTCAAACATCGGTTACTGTGGCAACCAGGCACAAGCCACTGTCGAAGTCAGTTACGGTTGCGCGATCCCGGTTGGGGGATCACTCCCGGTTGCGCGATACGGTTGCGCGATCACTCCCATTGGGAAGCGTGCGATGCGTTTGGCATTGTAAAAATGCAGGAGGCGATGGTCTGCATGCATGTCGGTCAAGCGGAACGGAAACACACAAGAAACCTCCTCCAAATATCACAATTGAGTAATTTTGTAAAAAAAAATTGTTTTGTATGCCAGTTCTTGCTATACCACATAAAGCCAGTTTGGAAATCACATCGAGAAGTAATAAATGCGAACTGCAAGTTACACGCAAGCTACACAACCACAATGTTGCTTTTCAGTCTATTTCAAAGAGAGTAACTTTGTAGGCGGCCGAATGAAGTGGTGAAGCTCAGCCCACATTTATTCACAGTTGCGTGCGGACGACAACATGGGCCCGAGAATCGGAGAGCGCCCGTGGAGTGCGGCCGAGCAGCGCGGAAGCCATGATGTTCTCTTTGTGGCGCGTGGCTCGTCGTGCCTGTCGAGGCCACGCGCTGTACGCTGGCACATCGGTCCATGGTGATGATAGTGGCCGCTACAACTTCAAGAACCCGGCGGCGTTTACCCTTTTACCGTGAATTTACCATTTTAACATTTCCCGATAAAATAACGCATATACGTTGCGCCAAAAGCAGTCACTCTTGTGTGGCGTATTGGCTAAAAAAATTAGAACAATTTTGCAAAATCAGGAAAAATTAGGAAATCCAAGCCGGTAATTGTATCAAAACTATTGAAAACACTTTTCCCTAAATGGAGTCATGCACACAGTAGCAACAGCGATAGCTAAAATGTTAATGCTTCCATACTTGCAGTACCTGAGTATACGAGAAACCGCCATTGAGCTGTCATCCTATGACACAAATTCGCCTTTTGCAGCCCGTATTAACATTGTTGTTTAAAAGTATACCCATTTTTCGAGCAGTTCGCCAAACCAGTTGCTTTTTATTTCGGGTCGAGGATCGTTACTAAAACAAACCGTCTGTCACATGTATGTTTAGGGGTAGCTCAGAGATGTTCTTTCCTTGACTAATATTTCATGCAGTTGGCTGAGTATTGAGGCATGTTTGTTTGTTGGAATGTTCGCCTACCTTTCTCATCTGATGCGCTAACATGGTAGTTTGTGAGTCCGTAAACGGCTTTTACTTGAAGGAAACCTTCTTCAAGCGTAAAGGATTCGCGAGCCGTAACCCCCCCCCTTCCCCCCGACGAAGTAACGCCGACGCACATGAAAGAAAATCATTGGTTTATTCCGTGAAAGCAAAGATGAAAGCCACAGGAAAGGTACGTTGGAGCCAGTACGTGCGCACAGCAAGTGAGCGCGTAAAGAGTGCACCGTACACATTTTGGCCGTGACTCGACCGCCAGTCACGGCATGGTGCTCCTCAATCAAGACGCTGTCTTCAATGCCTTAGGCCTACGGCGGGTGATGAGCGTTTACGGTGGACACTGGTTGCTCATCACTGTACGGACGTCGTGGCTGTGATTCGCCACCCCACCCTCGCTCCCTTCTGCATCGTGTGGCCACGGCTACTTTCGTGGGTCACCCCGTGTATACTCCCGTCGTCCGCTCACATGAGAGCCGATTTTCTCCGCATGTCCTGCGCTTGAAGACTTCACGGGCACTTCCCCGCCCCCCCCCCCCCTTCCGGCATGTGTACGCTGTGCGCTTGCTATGCACAGTCACCAGCACGCGAAAAGCACAGGACATGCAGGGATCTTATTTTCCAACAAATATTCTCTATTCTTGTTATAATTTCCTTTATTCACAATGCTTTCCTTCCCATTTTTCGTTTCTTTTTTCACTGATACCCCGCTTTACAATGCATGTAGTCGCAGCTACCCATCCACCCCTAAACAAACCTTTCATTTCCTTTTCCCTCTACTTCTTCGCGCCGACCTTTTTAACACGAAAGTGTTTTATGCCTGATTTCAGCACGTTCAGCCCATTCTAAGAAGTAGTTGTTTAGACGTGTTTAGATGGTACGTTCTAAAAACACCAGATTGAGCGCAGTTTGGGTTGGCGTTGAGGAACGCGCAAAAGTCGTATTATTGATGACGAAGATTCACAATCATCTATTCACGTCGTTTAGTCAGGTAATTTGGCAGAGAGGGCCGCCATGCAGTGTGATGTAGGAAGCTTCCAGGAAAGACCGCCGCGATTTTTCATCAGGCGAAGCAATCAGAGAGTAAGGAAATAATATAAAAAATATTTCACTCCTCGCCCCGCTCCTCGCCCCGCTCGCCCCGCCCTCACTCCTCGATATCATCCAAACAAAGCGACGGCAGATGGTAGACATCGTCGGAACGCACCCAAGCTCGCGGGCAAGCAGCAAACTGTGTAAGGAGCCGGCAAGGCAATGTTTACGACCCGACTTATAAATAACGCCGGTGCCCAACAATAAAACTGTATACCCCATCGAATCAAGGCACATTAAGAGTTCTGTTAGGGTAAAATCAATCAATCTCTATGATTTAAATCGCGATTAGAGAAGGTTATGAATTTAGGTTTTCCAATAAAAGTGCGGTTGCGTAGCCCGAGAGCGTGAGCCCGAGTTATCGAACCAGGGAAGGGAAAGGGAAGTGCAGGAGGAGGGTTGGATGAGGGTTCTGAGAAAGGGCTATGCACTGCTCCCTGGGAAATGGCGACGGATAGCGAGCGGAAAGATCTGCGAAGCGGATACTGCTGCAAACATCTACAGAAGGTTCAACAGCAGACTAACGGAAGGTCGAACAAGGCTTTCTCCTTCACATTTTAACAATGTTCTATGCATCCCCTAACGTTTTATAAAAATCGAGCACTGAGTGCATGAAGCTAGGTCTGTAGGAACGCCAAAATTCGGCCATACATACGAGGCCGAAACTTGCCAAGTAGCCACACAGTGGCCATACACTCCTCCGCAATATATATTTGTTCGATTTTGGCTTAGTCGGCGTGCGACCCGCATACGCAGCTGCGTACACGCTGAAGCAATATTTTCTATGCGCAAGGTACCGATGCCGCCTTCACTGGAATAATTATACATTTTGTACGTATGAATGCCGAAGGATGGGCGGCGACCTAAAAAAGCTGCGCAATGTTGCACATACGACATCACAAGCTCTGTAGCAGGCGGAGAGGTCAATCCGGTCGTCATCGCAGTGTTACCGGCAGTATTATGACTATGAAGTTTGGACCAAAGCGTAGGAAGTCAACCAAAGCCCATTGAAGCAGGTTGGTCAAGACGTTTCAGGAGCGTGTCGAAATCAAGATAAAATATAACGGTGTCGAACGAACATAATACGCACGATGCGTCAATCCGCCGTCTATACTAGCGAAAAAGCTTATTCTCTGTGTCTTGTGCAAGTTTCTGTCCAGATGTTCGCATTTTTACTCCCTTAGTTCTTGTTCCGAAAGATCCCATCTTTACACACGCCATGATCAAAAATAGCCAACTGACGCACCGCAGAGCATCATTTTAACACCAGGGGCGGTATTCTCGTAACTGTCCGTTTTGAAAACGTCCCTTTTGCGTCCCTTTCATTGTGACGTACTTCCGGTTAAGCAGTGGGCTTTGGCAGTAGGTTTGCCGCACTTGCGTTACGTCACTTCCTGTTGTTTGCTTTTAGCCAATCAGGGCTCGCCAAAAGGGACACTTCTGAAAGGGACGCAAAAGGGACAAAACTCGAGAATACCGCCCCAGAACTGTTCAAGCTTTTAGTTCCGCTGTCGAGCGCTACCAGAAAACTCAACCCAGCCGAGCGAACCTGAATGTGCGCCTCTTGAGAAGCGCCAGGCGTCGTCCAGGCTTGCGCGTGGGCTTGCACCATGCGAGGAGTTCACAAAATAAGCAGTCGAACCTCGTTAATTCGAAGTCGCATTATTCGAACCCACGGATAACTCGAACGGGTCCATTGGTCCTGGCAAAGTTGCGTGTATTTGAATAAGGGAAAACTCTCGCTAATTCGTACAATATTGGCCGTCCGCACAGAATACTTCTTGTGAAATTCGAAGCCGGAAGCCAAAGTTCAAGACGTCACTAGCCTCCGCAGCTTCCCAAACCTGTCACCGTGTGCTTGCTCCGCGTACATTGGCACAGCTGGCATAAACGACGTGACATCGCTTCGCGTATTGCATATGCTATACTTTCGCAGCACGTAATTATTAGAAGTGCACCCGACCTGCAATACCATCTGCTGTATCGCGCATGCTTTTGTAATACTGGTGGCATGCGCTGTACCGCCAGTAAGAAGGGAGCCCGCACATTCCAACTCCGGCTAATTCGAACAGGTTTTCCATCCCCTCGAAGATCGAAATAACGAGGTTCGACTGTACCAAGAAAAAAATACACAGCGCAAGTGAGCGTGCGCCTCGTGAGGAGCACCCGGCATCGGCCACACCGACCTACGACAACACTGTGCTGGCTTTCGCCGCCTGATCTTTCGCGTGCTGTTCTCCGCGCAAGTTCACGTGCGCTCACGCATATAGTGGGGAACAAATACGCCGAGTTCCCGCTACAGACGCGGAGTTCACGAAGCCGGTTTCCGCCGGTTCTAGGGCGGGCTAACACGGTCCAGTTTGGGAGAGATGTGAAAGGTTCCAAACAAAATTATCCGGGCCTGCGAGTGATCGAGACCTTCCAGAGGGAAATTCGGCAGTCCATGTCAGGTGCAAAAGCCGGGTCTCCGACGGAAAGAGAGGGACCGCAGCTCTGCTGTTTCTCCGGCCTTGCAAAACTAGTGCAAGCTGACCCATCGTTTTTGAGGTTCAGTTGCAACTGCGCCTTGCCTCTGCAGGTCAAACTTGGCAAAGACATTTGAAGAGCCTGTCAAAGTCAGGATAAAATATAACGGGGTCGAACGAACATAACCCGGTGCGTCAATCCACCGTCTATACTAGCCTAAAAAGCTGGTAACGAACAGCTTTTTTTTATCACAAGAGTCACAGTTTCTCTCCTCCAACCGCTAGCTTACAATGAACACCATTTGTCGATACGGCTCATCGTTGCGGTACACTTCCAACGAAAGCACGCTGTGCCACTGAGACTGACACTCAGATTTCAAGTGCACGCTATTTGTGTGTACCGCCTTGCAGAATTCCAAATTCGAGCGCGCCGATTTTTAAATGCAACGCATCTCTTTAACTCGCCTTGTCCCGCGTCGTTGTCGCGGCGTAGTCCGCATCCTTCCCCCATTCTCCTCGCCGCGGCAGCTGCGCGCTCCGCCGTTCTCACCGCAGCGCCATCTGTGCATCAGCGCGGTCAGCGCGCAGCTGGCGCTCGGTTGCGCTCGCTCCCGTCGCCGTGCTAGCTGTGCGTTAGCGCGCAGCTTGCGCTCGGTTAAAAATTCACACCATCTTCCCGCGAGGGGAGCCATGCGGTAGATGCGACGCATCGGGGGAGAACATGCTGCGTCCTCATCGCCAGCGTTGCGTCGGCGCGTTAAACCCTACAATCAATCAATTAGAACATGCTGCGTAAACAGGATACACAACAACAGCAATCCACACGCTGACATCGCTAACATAACGGAAACGCAACGGCAACCCCCGATGCGTTGCATCTACCCCATGGTTCCCCTCGCGGGAAGATGGTGTAATTTTTTCTTTCTCTTGTATTTCTGGTGCAGGCGTTCCATTTGAACTAGTCACAGCTAATAGCAATTGTGACCGCACCGTACGTTAGTTGTTTCGCGGCGTTCCTTGCGAACACCAGCCGGATACCGCTTCTGCGACTTAACCGGTTTCACTCTTTAGCCAAACTAGCCAGCAAGTGGTTTCACGTTATAAAGACGCTGTGCAATTTCGTACGCTTGAATGCAGCTCGCAGCTACCTTGGAGGGCTCAGCCAGCCTAGATCACGTTCACCGCGCACCGCTTATGTTCCGACCACCAAAAAGAAAATCAATGGCTAACGTTCAGCCCTTCTAAACATAGTTATTTTGACCAACATTAAGGTTCATGCTGCAAGTGTTTTGGGGTAGTTTATCTGTAATAAAGATTTCGCCACCGGCCGTCTAGCTGTATCCCCTTCTTCATTGCATTGATCATTTCGATTCCGCTGGAGGGCACCCACAGACATCCAGGCCAGCGCATCATCAATGACAAACCAGAGTGACTTCGAGCCGACAAAGCGACTGTAAAACCATCGCCTTCCCAGTGGGCTCGCTTACCCTCAATCGAGAGCACAGACGGAACCGCCGCGCTAGCGATCAAACGTAGACGTTTAATCCTCGCCCAGTCCAGGGTTATCGCAACGGCGACACATTGAGCGAGCGAAGAAAGAAAAGATTGGCTGGCGATTACGATACTTTCTAATGCTATATTTTGGCGCAACAGCATTGCGCTGAGGCAGCACTCTCTCGTGGGTTCTCTCGACGGCACCGATGATGAGCGTCGGCGGCGCAAAGTGCGTCTCAGGAAAGGACCGCGACCCGCGCCTTAGGCAGGGAACGCACATTATCGCCGCGCGCACGCGCTCCTCACGTTTTCGCCAGCTTCGCCCAGACGAACGTCCAGTACGGGCACAGTATACTGCACCCCTCCCCCATCGCACACTTTCGGAGAGCGCTCGCGTTGTCACGAAGACCCGCCCTCCCCTCACAATTTCGCGACACTCTCCTCCTTACAGCAAACTCTCCCCCCCCTCCCGCCACCGCACACTTTCGGGGAACGCTCGCGCTACCACGGCGAATGGCCCTCCCCTCACAATTTCGCGACACACTCCCCCCTTTCTTTCTTTCACTAGTCGGTCTTGCCATCATTCACTCGGTTACGACAGTGACGCGGCTCAGCCCAGAGACGGGCGCCAAAGGGCTGCGGCCTTAAACGTTCGCCCACCTTCGCAACTGAGTTCCGAAGATTACCCGCCGCGGTGGCTCAGTGGCTATGGCGTTGCGCTGCTGAGCACGAGGTCGCGGGTTCGATTCCCGGCCGCGGCGGCCGCTTTTCTGATGGAGGCGAAAAGCAAAAACGCCCGTGTGTACGAGATTTCGGCGCACGATAAAGATCCCCAGGTGGTCAAAATTAATCCGGAGCCCTCCACTACGGCGCGCCTCATCGCCTGCGTTGCGTCGGCGCGTTAAACCCTACAATCAATCAATCAGTTCCGAAGATTGCGAAAACAGCCGAGATCACGACACCCCTAGGCGCAGCCAATACTCGACGCCCACCTCCCCACCCGAACATGTGCGCCGCGACGCGCCCTCCCCGCAACTGCTCGTCGGTGCCTTTCCTCCTTGCCATTTCCTCTCCCACTTCGCTTGGCATTTCCCTGCTCGCCACATTGGACCGCCGATTTCTGGGCCACGCCCAGTACTGCTGGAACTTAAGCTAAAACACCTCCGCTGTTACAAAGCACAACTATATTTAGCTGGCTAATTTCGACGGTCCACATCTCCCGGGGCGGTCAGCTCAGCACAACAGGAGCGTCAGCAGCAGAAAGCAGTTTAGCTAAGCCATAACCGTACCTGCCTTGGCGGAGAATCACTCCTTTCTCTGGTCGGGCATAAAGGTAGGTCGGGTCACTGCAGCGGCATAAAAGTAGGCTAGCGCTTGTATTATACAGAGTTAACAAAGCTAATTTGAAAGGTTTTCTTGTATTATGCGCTTAGATGTATGCGAAGACCACCGCTCCATGAGGTTATGCGCCAAAGAGGACATACATTGACGTGGTAACTATTGTTGACGGTGGCTTACCTAAAATGGGATAACTAACTTTCTAGCGGCTCCAGTAAGCAGGCATGTTTTTAATGAAAAGTTGGACGCAATCGCGTTTCTACGGGCTTCTATTTGGCGGAATTCTTCTAGCGCATCCGCCCTCCGAGATATCGAACTGCGAAGTTTAAATGCCGTTCCCATGATTACGCATGTTAAACAGTGACGACCGGCCCAAAGCTCGTTCCTCTTCTGACGTGTCTCCTGTGTACGGTATTTAGTTTGACAGCGGTGGAGGCATAAGCAGATGTGAAATTTGGCACCCTTTTAGTCTTGGCCGGCGTTACCGCAATCTGCAGTAGGCGGAACCACTGTCGAAACACAGAACAAAAGGGAGGAGCTCCACACCGGTCGTCCTTGTTTAACATGCGTAATCATGCGAACGTCAATTAAACTTCAACAATGAAATGAAACCACATTTATCAGTTTCATAGCATTCACTTCCTCTTCTCCGCACTTCGTCGTTAACATCTGGGGATAAATCTTTTGCTGATCTCCCAATAGCTTTCTGAATACATAATATCCCAGCTCCGAAAATCACACAAAAACTTCTGAAAACACCCACGAAGCATTCTGAACACTCAAGCCGAAAGCCATCTCCCCTTGCGCGATTGGACAACGAGGTTAATGCAACCATTGGACAACAAGGTTAATTAGCCTAATTTGATCCATGAAACAGCAGAATGTGGCTCATTTTCGATACGAACTACGCTCGGCGTACACGTTTGCAGGAGGTTATTTCATCTATTTTCTTTCAAGCCCCTTTTTATGGGGATATTCGCCGAGCTTTTCTTTTCACTGCAGTTTTATCACTTTGTTTCGGTGTTTAAATCTGGCCCATTTTGAAAAAAAACTCCTCACATGCTTAAAATCAGAGCAGATAAATAAACATGGGCTGGCCATGTATTAAGACGAAATGCAACCATTGGACAACGAGGTTAACAAGGTGGCTGCCCAGAGACGGGTCAACAACAAGGGGACGGCTGTCACCTCAGTAAAGGAAAGAAATTGAAAAATTCGAATGCAAAGAATGGTTCCGAACAGTGCAGCAGATGAGCGGGAGGAGGTCAATGGGAGACCTTCTTCCGGAAGTGTATCTTATAGTCTGATGATGATGGTGGTGATGATGATGATAATAATGTGTGTGTTACGTGACTGTTACTCTTGTGTAAACGCCCACTCCAGGCTATGAATAGGCGCTCACAACACAAATAAGCCTGACTGTGAGTGAAGGGCTTGGCCTGTACAACAAAACCCAAATTGTTGTTGAGTACGTTCCTTCTGCTAGGAGTTTTCTAGTAACTCACAGTGTTTATGGAGTATAATGGGTAGCTTATAGAAGCAACGGTGGTGTTTATTATACTCGCATTTTGAGCACTTTTTGCTGTCATTCAGGTGTTTTGGAGAGACGATGTAGAATTTTTCTTTGACTCCGCGAATATTATCGACGAGCCATGGGCACCTTTTTGTTAGTCTTGGCGATTGTGAGGATGTTCTGTATTTTGATTTATATATGTTTCCTCGGAATCAACATGTGAGGTTTGTTTCTCCCACAATACATTTTTCGGCATAGAAATTACACCAATACCCAAACAATATTCAGCCACCTACGTCTGCTTACGTGCTTTTTAAGGTGAAGGTCTTGGGGTACTTATTAACTACTTATTTCTGCTACACCGTACTGGGGTCTCTTTCGTCGCTTTCGCTTTTTCGCCTTTTGACGCAAATTACCATGACTGCCTTTTTTTATGCTGCATTGGGTTTGCGTCTATTCGCTCTCGTTTCGTCGTCTTACGCCGCGAATCACGTCCGCTAGCCGACAAGCACACGTCACGGATTCCCGAAAAATCAGGTATCTGCGTGGCCGGTGTACACCTATTTAAACAGGTACAGTCACGTTCTAGTACCACGCGGCACTCGCAATGCTATGCCATTTCAGTTTCCAATTCATAAACAAGGGGAGAGAGGGAGATTGTCTTATTGAATTCCCGAGACGGGTTCTGAATGGTGGACGTATTGGAAGATCTTCCTCCCTCACACGTCAGCCAGGATTCCTTGGATTATTGAGGCCCCTTCAACCATCCGGACTGCTGTGAGTTGTAGATGCTGTAGGGGCTAGGCTGAACACTCTCCAGTTGTTCTGTAGTCTTAATATGTTATCTTCAAAGTGCATTCATATCGGAATGACTGTTACATTCGGGTGTATCTTTTTGGAGGTCATGGGAGGACCATATCATGGGCCCTGGGTCTGACCTGCTGTCGCACAAAGTGCAAAGGTTTCAGCAAAGCTCTGGACAGCAACGGTTGAGAGAAAGAGGACCTGAAAAAGTGTGACTGCTACCGTCGTCTCTTTCCTGGTAGCCCCTAAATGATGGCGACTACAGGTCGATCCCCCAAGTGCGTATTTGCCGGAAGGAAAGGAACAACAACGACAACTTTTGTACAATAACTGTCGATGTTCAGATATACAGTAACTGTTGCGCATCGGGCTGATATTGGCGTGACGCGTGCTGGAATCCTATTATATATGACGTGTTTTTTTTTTTATTTACTCTTTGTCGCGGCGGCCACTCGCTTCACAGGACACGAGACACATCACCAGATTTTCATCAGCCGGGGTTCTCCCCTGGAGCACTGCACGGACCAGGGCTGACCCCAAAGCCTCGGCTCGGTCCCGCCCGCGAGCTGGGGCGTGCCGGCCGAAGTCGATTATCTGCGGGCCCGGGCCAGGCCCGGACGCAATGTGGCCGTGCCAGGCCGGGCTCTTTCTCGACGCTATGGGCCCGGGCCCGGCTCGGGCTTGAATTCATGGGCCCAGCCGTTAATTGTTCCGAGGTAAAGTGTCAAAAAGAGCATGAAAAGGTATGTTGTTACGACTGAGCCCGTCTTTGGGCCTCGTCTCATCACTCCTCGGCTGTGCGGCGAAGTCTCCACTACGTGAACCTTTCACGCAGCCCCCTCCCCCTTCCCCCCGTGTCGGTGACTCTTGTTTTCATGCCTGGACAAGCCTGAGTCTCCGTTTCAAGCCTCGATGGCGTGCCGACGCAACAGGCCCAGACGCGCATCAAGGACACAGAGGCCCCGCGATCGCAGCAGAGTCCTCCTCTATCCCCTCTCTCGGGCTCAGCGTGCGCCGCTGCTATCGACTGCTCACAAACTATGGAAAGAGTGTTGTGTGTGTCTGTGACGTTCGTAGCGTGCACAAACTAAAGGGAACGCTGTTTTGACCGTTGGCGCTTTTGGGTATAAATACGAGCCGCCCAAGCGCTGTAGATCCATTCCTGTTTGAGCAGTGAATCATTTCTGTCACTCTGCTCGAGTTCTGTACTGTTACCTCGCCCGTCGGGGCATTGTTCTTTGGCTTCGCCTCACATCTCGCTATGAAGTAAACAGTTACGTTAGCCTACGGCTTCTGAACTTCTTCACGGCTGCAACAGCGGCTGGCCGTTCGCTTCACCACGCTACCACACGTATGTCGGAGGCGACGGAGCTCGCTTCGGGTCAGCCTACCCAGTCGCAACAATGTCCTGAGTTATTTTTTACGCTATTCTATATGATAGTTATATGCCTTGTTTTAAGAACTCGTTTTGCTACGTCTGATACTCCCTTTACTATAATTTTGAAGGCCTTTCATGTACTGCATTAACGTTTAATTTTTGGGGATATAACGTACCAAAGATACGAATACAAAGAATGCCCCAGCGGGGAAGGAATTAATACAGACAACCTGGACCTTTGTGCTGATGCCTACGTACACGTGTGTTTTAGAACCCACCGAAATCCGGCTGAACTGGCCGGGAATCGAACGCGCGTGCTAGATAAACACCACCGCCTAGCAACTATTCCAGGTAAAACATTCCAATGCACGTACATACTGATTGATTGAAACGCGGAACAAAAATGTCAGCAGTACTCACTTGTGGCCAGACAACTACGATAAGTTGCCTAGAATCTGGTCGTCAAAGGTGATGGTGCCTCTTATATAAGAATATCAGCTATTACGCCAATGTGATGTAAACTGAAGACGCTCTAAGCTAACATACGTGCACTTCTTAATCCTAAT
>NW_027526422.1:178516716-178694068 GCF_048455015.1 Haemaphysalis longicornis | reverse complement strand
GCCGGCTGTCCGGTGTTCATTTAGGTTCCGGCGTCCGCTGGACGTCCGCTCCAGCCACTCCAGCTTTCGTTGCTGGAGTGGCTTCCCATAGAATATGTGTTCACGGGACGTCCGGATTTAACACTTCCGTACGTAAAATCAGATCTCTGAAACTGGATTTATTTTGGATGTTTAGTGAATTTACAGAAGCGAAATATGATTTTATATTTCGGGCTTGGCACGCTGAAAAAATGAAGAGATGGAAAAATTGGCTGGCGATTACGATACTCCCTAATGCGATATTTGGGCGCAACATCAGTACGCTGAGGCAGCACTCACTCGTGGGTTCTGTCGATGGGCCCCCTCGCGTTTTCGCCAGCGTCGCGCAGACGAGCGTCTCGTGAGAACACAGCCTCCCCTCGCGCACCGCACACTTTCAGAGAGTGCTCCTGCCGCCACAGCGAACCGCCCTCAATTTCGCGACACTCTGCTTCTTTGCTTTCTTTCCTTACTCGGTCTTGCCATCATTCAATCGGTTACGACGGCGACGCGGCTCAGCCTAGAGACGGGCGGCAAATTTAAGGGCTGCGCCCAGCACGCCTTGTCCGGTCACGACTCACGGGCGGGCTAGCTAGAGCGGCGGCGGGCGCGCGACGCCGCTCTAGCCCGTCCGTGGTCAGGTTAAATAACGGCAACAAGGTGTTAAGGTATTCACCTCATATATTGACATGTTTAGATGTTACTGTTACAGAATGTAATTGCGTACAACGATGAAGCTTGTTTCCCACGAAGGAACACTGCAGAGCATGGCACCGCACTAACCTGTAAACAAGTACACATGAACACACGATTTACCGAGCACAGTAAACTTGCTTTACTATTCTTTTTCATTATTTCTGCTCTTCGACAGCACAACACAACACAAATGTGCAGGTGAAAAGAATCAACAATGAGGCCGCTTTTTTAATTGAAATTCGGAGCAAATTTTTGTTTCGCTAAAGCGCCGCATCGCTGAATACGCTCGAACACTATAACCCCAAAATTAGCGCTTATTCTGCGACGAATCAAGGTATGCTTAATTAGCACCAAGCGTGCGTGGCGTACTCTAGCTGAGACATCTTCTGGGCTCAAAACCGTCCAAGTCTACCACGTATCACCACACTCAACTTGTGATTCATAACTACCCCCATCCCCCATCCCCCCTTCTGGACATATATCTTACGCACGAATTAAGTTGCTTGGTCCCTCGCAAACACGTCAGCTCCTCCATCTGACGACTACATGCATGGGTACAGCGAACCCTGCGTTTATTTGATGCCCCTAGCTTCTCGATTCAAGAATTGAAGCAGGCCCTCGCCCGCATTACGCGCAATAGCATCCCTAAAAAATATCTAATAAACAACAAGACCTCACGGAATCTTGGGAAAAACACCCTCAACTCCCTCCTTACCCTCGATCCTCAACAAACTGGGTAGCCGGCACTCTCCCTCCTTAGTGGCGCTACGCCGACACCACCCTCATCCCGAAATCGCACAAAGCAATCTCCAGAGACAATCTTCGTCGTATTGCCTGGGTTAAACTCTTCGAGCATCTCGTTCACTCCCGACTTGCGGCATTCCTGGAGGACAATGACCTCTATCCTCCCATCATGTTTGGGTTTCGAGCACAACTATCTAACCAAGATGTGCGTTCATAACTTAAAGAGCAAATTAGAAAATTCAAGCAAAACGCAAGACAGTTCAATACTTGCATTAGATGTACAATTGATAGTCACGCGTGCGGCAATACCGCATGGACTCCAAACAAACAATTGCGAGGCGGCCACATACAACTTCGTCCGAGCCCTTCTCAAGAACCGCACTGCAGCCCTCCGAATTGGCCCCGTCTAGACTGACCCTTTCCCTATTCCGCCCAAAGGAACACCACAAGGTTCTGTAATCTCTCCATTCATTTTTAACACAGCCCTTCTCCAACTTTTAGCCCAGATTTCTGCCATCCCCAACCTTCATCACGCTTTATATGTCGATGACCTTACGTTCTGGACAAACACTGAATCCCCCGGAGAGCAACAACGTTCTCAAGCAAGCCTTTGATTGTGCACTGAGGTACGTGCAACAGGCCTGACATGTGCTCCCCATAAATCCGCGCTCCTCGTTTTTCGATCCCGTACCCGAGGCCGACCTCCAAACTTAATTCATTCCGGAACCGTCTGTCATGATCGATTCCACACCCGTTCCCTAAGTACCCTCGCTACGGATACTTGGTGTGACGTCCCACGCAGACGGCTCTGGGGCGGCGATTCTCCCACAACTTCATGTCGCAGTCACCCAGCCCACAAATCTCTTCAGAAGAATCTGCACCCAACGCCATGGCCTAAAAGAACCAGGCACCTGTGCCATGATTTAGCCCCGCGTTCGTGAACCTGGGAGGGTAGGGGTACCCTCCAGCCGAATGACGACATGCAGCGTGCTGGTGGTGACGGCGACTGACCGCGACACAGAACAGGGAGGATTACCGCGAGCTGCTGTGCTCTGGCTCGGCGGTGTTTATGGTGTTTAATGTCCGGCCACACACAATGTTGCCCACCGAGCCTGGTGGGGCCACTGGACCTAGCGGCCAACGAATATCAGGGTTGTGGGTGGTGGTGGTGGTGGTGGTGATGAAAACTTTATTCATCCAAAGAAAGAGGCGCCGGCTGGGAGCACCGGCACACTACAGTCCCCTAGTCGACGCGCAGGAGCCCGTGGGCCCTAGCGGCGAGTTCGGCCAGCTGGATTACACACTCATGCACTTGTGGGTCGGAGCTGAGCAGCGTAGCCTCCCATTGCTCTAGAGTGGTAAGGGGCAGGGACAGAGTAGCATGGAGAGGGAGTTTGGAGGGGCACGCGCCCACTATGTGGCGGAGGGAAGCGAAAGGCGCGCCGCACCATGTGCACGTGTGGCAGTATCGCGTGGGGAAGTGGAGGTGGCACAATGCGGGATGTGGGAAGGTGTTAGTTTGCAGCCGACGCCACTGGAAAGACTGCCTACGCTTTAAGGTGGGAGCGGGGCCGGGGAAGTGCGTCCGACTAAGGCGGTAGTGCTGTGTTATGTCCCGATACCTAACCAGGCGATCCCTCCTTCCCGCCCGAGGTGGAGAGGCAGCATCCGAGGCATCCCGGCAGCAGAAATCTCGGGCTACCTCGTTAGCCAGCTCGTTACCCAGAAGGGACGAATGGGCCGGTGTCCATATCAGGCGTGGACAATGTGCTGTCTGCAGTATGCGTGCGGTGATGGGGGATACAACGACCCGTCGCAAAGTTCCGAACAGCCATCTGCGAGTCGGAGATTATTGCAGTGGCCGGGGCAGCTGTAAGGGCCAGGGCAATGTCGACTTCTTCACCAACTTCAGGGTGAGGCGTGGAGACCGAGCAGGAAGCAACAGAGTCTCCTCGGGAGTTGACGACTACGGCGACGCAGGCTGCACGGTCGGGATATTCCGTTGCGTCGACGTACAGGGTAGTGGGGTGCGAAGCATGGGCCTTGTGTAAGGCCTTGGCCCGGGCAAGGCGGCGTTCTTGATGGAAGGCAGGATTCATGTTCCGCGGGATGGGGGCCACACTGTAGCGGGACCGGAGAGAGTCGCTCAAACTGACCTTATCTCCGTGCTGCGTAGCAAAGGAGATGCCCAGTTTTGTTAAGATGGAGCGATCCGTTGGTGTAGAGGCCAGGCGGTGGAGTTGGCCAACAAGCTGGGCTTCAACAAGCTCCTCAAAGGTGTTGTATGTCCCTGTGTTGAGAAGCTTCTCAGTGGAGGTGTGACGGGGGATACCCATGGCCAGCTTGACCGCCTTGCTGATGATGCATTGGAGGCGTCCCATTTCGGTCTGGGTAAACTTCAGAAAGGGGGTGGCGTATGTGATGCTGCTGGTAAAGAGTCATCACGGGCATCGATTTGACCAAGGCATTTGATAATGTCACTCATCAAAGCATACTGACCGGGCTTAACCAACTTCGCGTGGGACCCCGCACCTACCAGTACATTACCAACTTTCTTACTGGTCGCACAGCATCTCTCTCGGTCCAAGGCCTTGAATCGGATCCCATGCCCTTGGGCAGTAAAGGCACACCTCAGGGGTCAGTCATTTCCCCTTTTCTGTTCAATGTGGCTATGCTCCAGCTCCCTCCCCTCTTGGAACGCATCCCGGGCCTGCACCACAGCATCTACGTGGATGACATCACCGTTTGGCCAGCTGGGGGCAGCGAGGGTTGGGGGCGCCACACACTTGTCACACTCCTCACCTCCAAGTTTGTTCGTCCAAACGCAACCACAAAACAACACCTGTCACCCCGGCGAGTAACGGTCCGGCGGTCTCCGTAGTCTCGCAATCCGCCTGAACACAGGTGCCGATGCAGGTGAGGCAGCATTGGGTGCCGCCTGTGCCACTCTTGCACCATCCGTCAGCCTTGCAGGTGGCACCGGACTTGCAGGTGGCGCCGCAGTGGCGCGAGTAGCACCAGCCCCTAGTACTGTGCTGGCAGCGGTCGGTGTAGTTGGCTCCCCTGCCTGCTGGCTTCCTGAAGGGGTGGATGAGGTTGCCAGGGGAGGCTTCACATGGTCAGCGTGCCGGTGCCACGTGGTCCCGTCCGACATGCGGACGAGCAGCGAAAACGCACTGGTAGGAGAGACCACGTGCCCGGCAGACCAGGGTGGACCAGGCCGGAAGTTCCTGGCGAAGACCGGAGCCCCAGACTCCGGCAAGGGCCCAGGCAGCTCTGCAGCTCTTTCTTGTTCTGGGGCTTGGGCGCCTTGAGCACAGCCTCAACCTTGCGGGGTGCTGGGGCTAGGCCTGCCTGGGAAATGACGTGGCCCAGGTACTCAACGCTGGGGGCCAAGAAAATGCACTTCTCCAGCTTAAGCTTCAGCCCGGCACCCTGCAATCGTGCCAGGACGTTGTGTAGGTTCTGCAGGTGGTCCTTGTCGTCTGTACCGGTCACCAGGATGTCGTCCAAGTACACCGCCACGTGCCTCATGCCCCTGAATAGGTTGTCCATCTCCCTTTGGAAAATGGCAGGTGCTGAGGCCACGCCGAACGGTAGGCGCGTGTACTGGAAGAGTCCCAGCGTTGTCGATATTATGACGTACTTCCAGGACGACTCCTGGAGCACCAGCTGCTGGTACGCATCTCTGAGGTCTAGCTTCGTGAACTTCTGTCCCCCGGACAGCGCCGACCAGAGATCTGCAATACGTGGCAGCGGGTACTTCTCCACGGTAGCGACGGGGTTGATGGTAACCTTGAAGTCCCCACAGATCCTTACACTGCCGTCTTGCTTCAGGACTGGCACGATGGGACCGGCCTACTCTGAAGACTTGACGGGAACCAGGATGTCCTTACGCTGCAGCCGTTGCAGATCCTGGGTTACCCCGTCCTTCAGGGCGAATGGCAGCGAGCGCGGCTTGAAAAATCGGGGCCGGGCTCCCTCTGGCACATGAATGCTTGCCGCCGTGCTGGTGAATGTGCCCACCACGGGCTGGAACAGGGCCTTGAATTTGGTCAGGAGGCTCGGGACGTCTTCCACCGCACTCACTGCTTCCTGGTATTCCGGCAGCCGCACGCCTGGATCCAGTTCCGGCCCAGCAGCGTCGGTGACGACCCCTTGGTCATGTACAGGGGCAGGGTGGCCTCCCTGTCGCCAAGGCGAGCGCTGACCTGGGCCTGACCCTCGACTTGGGCGAGCTGTCCGGAGTAGCTGCGCAGCATGACGCCCGACGCCTCGACGGACACGCCAGGGAAGGTGCGTCTGAACGCTTTCCCGGCCATGACCGACACGCTGGCCCCTGTGTCCAGCTCCATGGAGATGGGGCGCCCGCAGACTTAGACAGTCAGCATGTATGATGGCACCGACGGCTGACCTGTGCCCGCGTGCCACATGTCGAAAATCTGCGGGTCTTCGGCCACGACGTGAAGCCTAGCCGTTGCACCCGAAGCTGCTGCCGCACGCCCCCGCCGCCTACCCTCGCGCCGACTACCTTGACCGTGGGCTAGCGCGGAACCTGTGCTCGACGCCGGCTGCTGCTTCCTTCCGTCCGCCGTCCCCACTCGGCACGCCCGAGCAATGTGCCCAGCTCTTCCGCACGCAAAGCACTCCGCTTGCGCGAACTGGAACTGTGAAGGGGGGTGGTCACCACCGCACCGACCGCACCTGCCTTGTCTTGTCGCCGTCTTGTTCGCCGCCGCCTCCGCCGACGGTGAGCCGGCCGCACGCGCTATCTCGCCCGCGTCCTTGGCCGCAGCCTCCATCGCCAGCGCTGCCTTCACGGCGTCGTCCAGCATGGGGTCCGGAAGCTCCAAGAGTCGAGTCTGCATGGCGGGGTCGTTGATGCCGCAGACGAAACGGTCCCGGAGCAGCGAGTCGAGCTGCTCCCCGAAGGCGCAGCCGCTCGCCCACCCTCGCAGCGCTGCGACGAACTGCCCGGGCGTCTCCCCGTCTCGGCGGCTCAGGTTGTTTAAGCGGAAGCGCTCCATTAACGTCGACGGAGCGGGGCTGTAGTGAGAGCGTAACGTGGCGAGCAGCTCACCCAGCGACTTGTCATGCGGCGTGGCCGGCTTGAGCAGGTCGAGCAGGAGAGCGAAGACGCGGGTCCCACCCGCCGCGGTGGCTCAGTGGCTAAGGCGTTGCGCTGCTGAGCACGAGGTCGCGGGTTCGATTCCCGGCCGCGGCGGCCGCTTTTCTGATGGAGGCGAAAAGCAAAAACGCCCGTGTGTACGAGATTTCGGCGCACGTTAAAGATCCCCAGGTGGTCAAAATTAATCCGGAGCCCTCCACTACGGCGCGCCTCATCGCCTGCGTTGCGTCGGCGCGTTAAACCATACAATCAATCAAAATCAAATCAAGACGCGGGTCCCGCAGGTGGCCAGGAAAATGTCGCGCTGTTTTGCCTCGGGAGTGTCGTTCGCCCGGAAAAACACGCCGACTTGTTTCTCGTAGACCGGCAGGGCGGACCCTTCACCCTCGAACGGCTCGAGCCTCCCGTACAGCGGCATGGCGTAATGGCGGCTGGCTTGAAGGGGCGGTGTCTCTGCGTTCTCGGTGGCTTCGGCCGCTCAGCGGCCTTCTTCCCTCGTCGCCAGTGTCACGATTTAGCCCCGCGTTCGTGAACCTGGGAGGGTAGGGGTACCCTCCAGCCGAGTGACGACATGCAGCGTGCTGGTGGTGACGGTGACTGACCGCGAGCTGCTGTGCTCGGCGGTGTTTATTGTCCGGCCCATGGTCCGGCCACACACAATGTTGCCCACCGAGCCTGGTGGGGCCACTGGACCTAGCGGCCAACGAATATCAGGGTTGGGGGCGCCCCACACTTGTCACAACCTGCCGTTTTGTTCAAGCCCTATTGATCAGTCGCATTACGTATGGTACTCCCTACGTCAACCTCAAACCAATGGAACATGCCAAATTAGACGCCCTTATCGGGAAACCGCACAAAACCATCCACGGCGTCCCCGCCTTCACGCCTACTGCCCGCCTTCTGCAATTAGGTATCCACAATTCCCTCTGTGAGATCCTCGAAGCACAGGCGGTCCAGCAGATCACACGCCTTGCCCTCACCCCTACGGGACGCACGAACTAGGCTACACCACTCCTCTGCCTTTAGACACACCCCAGCGTATCCCTCTGTCACTCCGCGGTCATATCTTCTTGTCTCCCATCCCCAAACACATGCACCCTTCCTTCAATAAAGGCAGAAGACAGGCCCGCGTCACCCTTCTGCGAGACGAATGTCACAACACCGTACACCCGATACACGGACGTCGCTCCGTATACATCCCGCCCTGCTCACGCACTGGTTGCCGTCGACTCCAGATCGGTTAATATTACATCCATCAGCCTTCTCCACGCAAGCACCACGACGGCTGAGGAGACAGGCATCGCTCTGGCAACAACCACAGCTTCCTCCAACTACGTGGCAATCCTCATAGACTCGTGCAGGCGTGCCGCAACCACTGTACCGGCCACATCTCGCCCTCAGGGCTCAAGATTCTACCCTCAATGAAGGATCCCCCCGACATCCAGATTGTGTGGACACGAAACCATTCTACCCTCAAGGGAAACGAGGCGGCACACGCCGCTGCCCGCGCTCTTACATTCAGGGCGTTTTCGGCGACACCAGAGGGCCTTTCCGAACCCTCCACCTATCCTCCGGTCCCTCCCCGATACACTGAAATCTTAGATCACTATCGCCAACTACGGCTTCAATGCCCGCCTCCTCACCCATCCCTCAGCACACAGGCGGCTCGGATTTGGCGTCGTCTACAGACCAACACATTATACAACCCCTCGATCCTCCACTACATCTCTCCCTCCACTTAGCCCTACAACTGTCCTTCCCGCACACCACCAACCACCTGATCTCGGAATGCCCCTACGCGCCAAACCCCCTCCCTTCCCCATCCACAAAGCAGTGGGACCACGAGCTGGCCAGCTGACGGTTCGAGGACCAAGAACCCCTCATCGCTCGTGCCCAGGGAGCTGCGCTGGATCGCGGCTATGTGGAATAAGAAAGCCACCCAGTTTTATGCTCAATAAACGTTTTCGAATATATTTATTTTTGCCTTTATTTGATGCTTAGTGGTACTTTGGTACGTCTACGGGCAGATATCCTTCGGGCATTCGGTCCTTTGTACATCCGTTGCTGGACGTACACTGGAAGACCGCAAATGCGCGTACAAACCTGCACGCACAGTGGACGTACAGTGGACGTTTAAAGTTGGCATTGGATGTTCGGCTGTTGTTCGGATGCGCCATTGCCGCCCATTGGTGCTTGGATGTAGCCGTACGTGAGGCCTCGTTTTACGTGATTTCTTGGAACAGGAGTTGGTCAGCGTCGCAAGCTTTATTTGCCAAATCGACTAATTATCGCAATAACTCAGAAAGACACGGATCCGCACGCTCACCCAGCGCGTCGCTACCTCGCGTCCCCAATTCTGAACTAATCAAGCAACAAGAGAAAAATCGAAACCTTTTTTAGCAGGCAGAGGGTGAAAACGCGAAGCTCCCTCCCTTAGAAACTGATTCAAAGTCAAACTCAAAAATCCCAACTTAAAAGTCACTTCAACTCAGTCAAAGTCCAGAGCCACCGACCACTCAACAAACCCAACGGAAACGCTGAGTGACCCGAAACACCCAACATGACATCTATGCACATGCTCAGAGAATGTTTCACCTTCACTATCGCTTTGTGAAACTCATTTGGTAAAGATGGCATTCCCGCTGTGCGTTCTACTTGGATGAGATCATTGGTCAGTTCGCGTCACGCGACATTTGTTTACACTGCGATGGTTCATGGGCACCGCCATTTTGTTATTCATGTGTTTTCTGTCGTTCAGCTGTGGTAATGTCAGTTCTCTCTGCTCTGCAGCTGCGCGCGACCGGCGTCGTTCCGAACGCTCATCACAGATGACCTGCTTCGCAGTGTGACGGTCGTGTGTGTGTCCCGACTTCTCCGAGCCAGATGGAAAAACTTTGGCCGCAAGTTTTCCCGTGGGAACACGCGGCAGCATCGCAAAGGATAGATGTTTCCTTTTTGCCTCGGGGCGAGCCAAGCTTCCCTTCGATTGACGCGTCTTTGGCGGGTGCGCGGACAGCCGCGTCGTTCACCGCCGCTTGTAGCCAGCCCTTCTTGCCCTCCTCCTCGCCGCTGCTCGGACGTAGGAGGAGGAGGATATAAAGAGGAGCGAACGGAGAGGATCGGAGTTGGACTTGGGGCGACCGTCTTGCTATTCGGACGCAGCTGTATAGGAGCAATCCGAAAGCGCGACCCTCCCAGGAGCCCGCACGCTGCCAGCGTTTCCTGACCTGGTCTACACCTCGAACCCGCCGAGCTACCCTTCCTGCCCGGCCTGCCCTTCGTGACCGCGGCCTACAACTGGAGCTCGCCGAACTACCGGTCCGATACTGCCTCCCGTTTCTGCCCTCGGATTCACCGTGCAGACCTTTCGAGCCACCGGCCCCGAACTGCCTCCATCTCCTGGCCCTGAGACCCACTTGGCCTGTCGGCGTCCCGTCGACGTTTGACCACCCCGGAAACCCGAACGATTCCGACCAACCTGGTGAGGAAGTCCGCCCCACTGAGGGACCCCATTAAACTAAATGCTAATGTTTTTCGCCTGCCTCAGTGTGTCTCATTTCCTCCAAGCTCTGCGTGAACCCAGCTTAATATAAGTTTGTGACTAACCAATTAAAGAGCGTCAAAGTAACATTTCAGCTGCAGAATTTTGTCCGAAGAGGCCGTGTTGCTGCCTCTTCATCAGTGTTGTTTACAAATGACCCCGTCAAAGTTAGCGGTGAGGCCGCAGAAGCGGCAATCCGGCAACACTGATAAATACCAAAATGGCCACCGTTTCTCACTTGTGTGCTTCCGTGGTGGTACTCCGTATCTTATCTAACCACTCTAGCTGCGGCAACCTAGAATAATCGTGTGACCAAAATCTTCGTTTTATCAATTATGTTGAACAAAAACTAAATGGCATAAATTCACTTTTATGGACTACATCATTTTATTGTGTATGTCACAACTCGTTGTAATACACCCGTTGATATAAAGCGAGTAATCACATAGAACGTAATGCCTCCGCGAGGTGCTCGAGCGTGCATCACGTCCTGTTTTGCAGAGGGAATTAGCTCCATGCAGAATCCTGACATAGGCTTAGTTTGCAGCTTAACCTTGTATCAAAAACAGTAATACACAACTTTATTGTAAACTATGGAGCGGCCGCATGCAACCCTAGACACACCCCGCGAAAAAAATCCTGGCTATCCGCCTGTATCAAACGCGTTGCTAATGTCGACGAAAGTGTGTGGTGTACGAAGGGGTAGCCCAAATTTGTTTACGACGTATTCTACTGCGCGTTCGGTTGATCTATTTTCAATAAAAGTTATAGTGAGAGTCTCTTCTTACAGAGTGTTTTCGAAACCAAAAAATTGGAAACAGTGATGAAATATTCGTTCCAAACTTTTTGGAAAAAATGGGACGATGCATATAGGCGTGTAATTGTCTGGCTTTTTTGTTGCCTTTTTCGTAGTTTGACCCACATGAGTGGGAGTGCCATGTGGTTCACTTTGCGTGTACATTAAACTTAACCTCTGCAACCTCAGCTGAGTTTGCGATTCTCAAACTGATAGATAAATCTGCGAACGATAGCAACTAAAATATTTTCTCGAATTGCTCTAAGGGTCCTTGGCTCGAAAAGGTGGCTCCACACAGAGAGCACGAAACGCGAACTACGCACTAGCTGTTCTAAACGATCTCGCCAAGCGAATAAACCAGGCTGCGGACAAAGCGCTTGCTTCGTATATTCATATGCCAGAATGATGAACGAAGTGAACTGATGAATGCCTTATAGCAGATCTAAAGTTGCCTTCTAGAACGTTCGTTTAGGCTTCCTCTGGGCGAGTCTTTTGCTACACCTTATGGAGGCCGCATTGGAAGAAGTTAGAATGATAGATTTACGATGGAGAAGGTGTTTACCTTTTGGTACATCACCAATTGTTCGATTGCTGCTCCTGAAGACGTGCTGGCGCAATTCGTGCCAGTTCACGCTGCGTATCGGCAGTTGCTGCAACACAGCGTACTCACAGCGATTATTAGGGATATATATTTAAAATGTTTTTTCCACAGGAGGTCGTCATCCGGGATGTCGCCATACTGGAAAAACTCAGCGAGGCAAGGAATGGAGACGGTGTGCATGTATACCTCGACGTAAGTTCTCCTCCCTTCACTTTCAAGCTGTTCACTGGAGATGCGAGTCGATCGCCGGTGGTGTTGCTGTACCTTTGGATAACCCTGCACCGTACTTTTCACGGTACCCTGCACGGTAACCCTGCACGGTACCCTGCACGGTACCTGTACCTTTGTATAACCCGGTTGCCGGAGCCCAGTCAAGCTGCTATATGGCAGTTTCGTTTCGGCAACTATTTTTTCACCATTTTTTACATGTACACCGTTTTGGTGAAAAATATGCAATCTGAATCGGAATCTATGAATACGCTCCGGTAAGGAGAAACGTTGCTGAATTGCGGGGAAATACGAAAAAAACAACTTTCCCTATAGCTACATCCAAGCTATCATGCACAAAGATTTAGAAGAAGAGTAATGGCGTAAGTCGAAGAATACCTAGTGCGTAATGTTTGCAGTTCTGTGGAGAAGTGGGCAGTATTTTTTGTTAATGAGATTTAATTAATTATCTAACTCGAGAAGTACTGTCCTAGTCACTAAAGTATCAATGAGGCACATGTAGGTACCCAGGAGGGGCATCTAACTGCGGTATTTTAAGCAAAGAACTAATTGCGTACACATTTCTTCTGACTGGTTAAGAAAACCCGCGAAATATGAAGTGACGGCGCCTCCGCGCGCATCGTAAAGCAACGCCCTCAAACAGGCTGCCTCTGAGTTAGCCAGAGTGAAATAAACAAAAGAAAGAAAGAAGAAATCGCGACCGAGTTTGGGCCTTATCGGCACACGCGCCCCGCGAATCTTGCTGTTGCTGCTCCTTCCACGTATGCCATTATCAAGGTGATGCGCTATCCCTTCGGGCGGCTAACACGCGAAGCAGTTGCTTTCAATCAGCTTATTTGGGCACGCTGCTTTACAATGCGCGCGGAAGCGCCGTCACGTGGTATTTTTGATATTTCGCGGGTTTTCTTTATGAGTCCGAATAAATGAGTACGCAATTAGTTCGTCGCTGAAAATACCGCAGTTAGATGCCCCGCGTGGGTACCACGTACAAGTGCCTCATTGACACTTTAGTGATTAGGACAGTAATTCCTGAGTTAGATAATTAATTACAATTAATTAGGTAGGTCTCATTAACGAGATGACTACTGTCTGCTTGTTCACAGTACTGCAAACATTATGCACTAGGTTGTCTTCGAGTTACGCCATTTGTCTTTTTTTTAAATCTTGGTGCATGATAGCTGGGACACCCTGTATATACATACAAAACCCGGATATAACGAAATTGAAAAAAATTCCCAGTTTTTTGCTACATTCAGGGTTTCATTACATGTAGGTTTCGAGAAAAGCTTGCGTGAATGAAGCAGAAACGCAACCAAACTGTTATACAAAAGTGAAGTTGAACTCGCCCTTCAAGGATTTGTTTCACAGTGATAAACTGCGTGATTTGAGCCAGCTGCTTTCCCACGAGCTGATTCGCTACACGGCACTCCAAAGAAGTAAAGTCATTTACCCCGCGTTCACAAACGTAACTTACATATCACTTCTGCCTTTTGACACTTTTCGGTGCATGAACTCGTTTGAAGGCCCAAACATAAGCAAAGCGTGCATCTTTTCGTGAGTTTGACGCTCTTTTCCGCACTCGAAATTCTGCTAGATGGGATTCGGCGCCAAGCGCCGACGTTCTCTCTCACCGGTGGAGAGGGCATTTAAAATTGCGAGCTTGTCTGGAACATTTCGCCTCTTGGCAGCAGAACTGATCACCGACGAACCGGCAACCCAGATGGCAGTAGAGACGGGCGACCACATGCCTACAGGCAGGCCTAGCACCACCTAACTGGCAACACACACACACACACTGTGGAAAAGCACGGTAGTTTGCATTTGTAGTTACGTAAATTAGCGCATTTCTACAACCGATTTTTTAGAGAAAGTGCAAAAAAACTGCGGTTGATTCTTCGGTCATAGGAATCAGCAAAACACGAAAGTGAACTGTGCAGCGAAATCTGCAGCTCAGCATGATTCGCGGGTCGGCGGCTATCTTTTGTGTGTGCTTAGCGAGCGACATCCTGCTGCTGGGTCGCTTCGACAAAGGGGTACTGGCGTCATTTCCGGGGTGGATATGACATCAGTGAAACCTTGGGGTATCACGGCTTAAACACTTTCGTGCTAAGTATAAAACCTGAAAACGAACAACCAGAAGTGTAACGTACTATTTAGTACTAAAGGTTGCTTCCCCGCAAGAAGACCCTGTGTGCTGGGGTGCACCCTTTACAGGCCGCTTGCTTCATTGTACTGACGTCACTTTCGTGACGGATATGTCGTCAGCGAAGTCTTCGTGTATCCGGGAATAAAACACTTTCGCGTTAAAAACAATCAGTCATCCGCGTAGCGAATTTGTTACATTGCGTTTAACCATCTCAATGCCTTCGTAACATAGAGGTCGTGAACACATGGGCTTCTACGGGGCTGGCGATGGGGAATCGAAAAACTTCGCTAAATCCAGGAGTTCGTTACATAGAGGTTTGTTACATCCTTGTTTAACTGAACATACGTCTTTATATACATATATGCATTTGCTTTGAACTTAGGGATTACCATTGTTTAAGAGAAACCTTGCATGCGACGGAACATTTCTTTTTGGCTGCACAATACTAAGGAATTATTTATTTGAGCTTTCTTATTTGCCTAGTGCAGTAAACGCTGCATCCAGAGTCGTCGGTTGTTTGTTAAATATGCTATCACTTTGTCTCGCTCCTGCGAAGGAGGCACAAAAAATAGCAGTGGCTTATCTCGGCTATACCAGGATATACGCAGCGTGAGTTAAAGTTCAGCAATTCAATCGAATCCATTCCACCCCAGTCCAGTCCAGTCCAGTCCAGTCCAGTCCAGTCCAGTCACTGCTCCCCGCGCATGCGCAGCACGGCTCTCCAGGAGCAACGCGAAACGGCTATCAAGCGGCTCCGGTGGAGCGTCAGACTTGGCTACTGCGCAACGGAGGCGCACAGCACACGCCGGTGCCAGTGCGGCTGCCGTGGCTATGACGTCACTCATCTGGAACGCGCAGACCGGTGGATGTGCAGACCCAATTCTCTACACACCCGTACTCCCATTGGATTGGATTTCCGATCCAATCCAATACAATCAATTTAGTCCAATGTTATACAATCCTAATCCAATCTAATCCAATCCAATGCTACTAGCTCTTGCGCAGCACGGCCCTTCGGGGTACATGCGAAACTGCTCAACCTCGGCCAGTGTAGCTTACGCTACAATAGAAAGGTGGAGAACGATGCCTTTCCTTTACAAACTTGCCATGTGAATTTGCGGATATTTTCTTGCCTGTTTACAATTTTTTAAATCGCAAGGAACCACCAAATGGGAAACCCGATAATGAAGGTAATATGCCACGGGAGAAAAGGACATTAGTGGTTTCACTCTATTGCACGCAACAAGGTACACCTAAACTTTTTTACACCCTTTTTGGCAGAAAAAGGTGTAAAAATATTGTCGCATGGCTAACACCATTAATATGTGTTTTGGAAAAAAAGGGTGTACGGACGAAAAAAGGGTGTTGAGTTCAATACCATTAAAAAAGGGCGTTGAGGACGCTTAACACCCTAAAAAAAGAGTGTTGAGCATTCTCACACCCTTTTGTTAAGGTGATGGCAGCGCTGTGGCAGTGTGAATCGGCGGAGCGCGCAGCATAAAACACAACCAGTCAATGCGCAGAAGTTGCAGTTGAACACAAATGATTTGAGCAAGAAAACCAACGGGATGCAAGCGGTACAGTGAGTTCATACTTACTTAGTAATACATGTACTCCTCTTGCAGTTATATCCAGCAGAGGAAAGCCCGTCGATCGAGTCGGCTAGCTTCTCGCAAAAAATAGATATTTTATCGCTAATTTTGGAAGTATGGATTTTACCATTAGAATATACTAATCAACACGCGAATTTTCGAACACGTTTTAATTACGAGGTAGTTTTTCCGTTCCAGAAGTTATTGAATTTTATTAAATGCCAAACAAATCTTCCCCGCCTCCTCAACACCCTCCAACAAGGGTGTTCATTATTTCAACACCCGTTTTCCCAAAAGGGTGTAAAGCTACAAATTTGGTTGTTCAAAATTAAGAAAAAGGGCATAAAGAAAAAGGTTGAATAGAAAAAGGGTGTACGAAAAGACCGCAAATTAAGGGAAAAGGTGAGGAGACCTCCAACTTTGGAAGCATTTTGTACTTGTTTACACGGGTGGACTGAACAGTTTGTACAAGCGGGGCGTGTTTTGTACCTCACAATGGTAAAGCAATATAAATTGGCATAATTTTGCTCTTTAAGCTTGAGCTAGTTTTGGTGGCGTTAGCAAAAAAATAGAAAGAAAAAGAACCGCAACACCTCTAAAGGGTGCATCACTGCAGATAGAGTATTAGGGCACACGCCGGCGCCAGTGCGGCTGCCGTGGCTATGATGTCACTCCTCTGGAACGCGCAGACCGGTGAATGTGCAGACCGGTGTTTTGTGCTTTTTCGAAGGTTTTGAAAGAATTGTGTGTAGGCGCTTCTCTGCTCATCTGTCGAAGCTGTTAACAATTCAACAGCACGGCTTTGTGAGAGGGCGATCTGTAGAAACTAACCTCTGCTCCTTCCTGACCCACGTGTCCCCTGTGGTCTCAAACAGAGGTCAGGTGGACTGCATTTACTTTGATCTATCAAAGGCATTCGACAGAGTCCATCATGAATTACTCATACGGAAGCTCAAAGACTATGGCTTCTGTCCCGCGCTCTGTAAATGGATGCTCAGTTATTTATCAAAGCGTCAAAATTATGTCCGTGTTCATGATATTTTGTCTATACCCTTTGTTCCGACCTCCGGAGTGTCACAAGGGTCGGTATTGGGAACACTGTTGTTTCTTGTTTTTATAAATGATGTTGTCAATTGTGTAAATTTTGGAAAAGTACTTCTGTTCGCGAATGATATGAAGCTGTTTTCAAACATTCAGTCAAAAGAGGGCTGTGTAAACCTGCAGAAGGATATTTGTACCATTTCGCAGTGGTGTATGAAAAATTGTTTATCTCTAAACACGTCTAAAACCAAAATCAATACTCTATCGAGGCAGAATGCGCAAGTGTTGTTTTCCTACAAGTGGGCAATGAAGCTATTTTTCGCGTAAACGTTATCAAAGATTTAGGAGTACTTATTGATAGTCATATTAATTTCAAACCGCATGTTGCGTCCCTTCGTAACACCGGTTTTAAACTACTGGGTGTAATTTCGCGCCTCACACGCAATGTCAAATGCCCGGATACCATCATCCACTTGTTTTGTTCTTTGGTGAGATCGCGTTCAGAATTTGGTTCCATTGTTTGGAACCAGCTCCCAAAAACGTATTCCTACCTAATAGAATCAGCCCAGAAGCGCCTGGTTACAATCATCTATGACAGATATTTCGAACGTAAGGTTTATTATGAATACCATTCTCTTTTAAATATTATAGGCATCACCGACCTAGAAATTCGCCGATGTTATCGTGACGCCATGTTTTTCTATAAGATACTGAATGGTAATTTTGACGCTCCCGATTTACTTCACAGCGTCAATTTACATGTCCCTCAGCGATTCACGCGCCAGTGTACATTATTTGCCCCCACTATGCCACATAGCAAATCACCTGCTGAACGCCTGCAAATTCTGTGCAATTGTATGTCAACAGATATTGATTTCTTCATGCCTCAAAGTGTTTTTAATCGTACCTTAACAAATCTGTTTCGAATGCCATGACTTGCGGTTCTGCCTTCTATTCACGGTTATTTCACTGATAAATCTGTGCTCGCGATATCGGCATGTGCTTGTAGCTATATTAAATTGGTGATGTTTTTAGATGCAGAGCATCTGATTCACTCGCCTCGTCCCTCCGGCGTCGTCGTCGTTGTCGTCGTCGTTGTCGGCGGCGTTGTCCACCCCTCCCCCATTCTCCTCGCCGCGCCAGCTGCGCTCTCCGCCGCTCACCCCCTCTCCTCTCCGATAGCGAACACTCTCTCGCGAGGGGCATTGTAATAGATTCGATTGAATTGGATTAGCTTGGCTTGGCGTGGATTGGATTAAAGTGGATTGTGTTGGATTGTGTTGCGTCATAGCCGCGGCAGGCGCGCTGGGGCCGGCGCATGTGCAGTACTCTCTCTTCCGCGGTTTCCTCTCCTTCGGGCGCGCCGCGCATATAACCGGTGTGCCGTTCTCCGGCGAAGCAACATCCACGCTTGGCTCAAACACCTAGAGTCCACGCCGCTTTACAAGTACGCCAAAGTCGTCATCAACTAGGACCGGCTTACGCAGTCGCCTCAACGTTATGCGTGCTATAAAGCGCTGTCCCTTCGCCGCTCCGCCTATGCGTCGCGTCTACACAGGGGTTCCTGCGAGGCGAGGTGGGAGTTTTTAATTTTCACTTTATCACATTTTACTGTCTGACTTGTGTACCAATGTAAGAGCCTCTATGGTGTATTGGACACGCAATAAAACATGAATGAATGAATGAATGAATGAATGAATGAATGAATGAATAACATTGAAATCGGCTTTCGAGTTTGTTAGAGTGTGAGCAGAAGGGGCGTATGCGTATGCGCACCTCTGACTATACCATTTCCAAGGTACTAGTCTTTTTTGGATTCTAAAAGGCAAAAAATTGGTGCAGCTTGCAATAGTGGTGCAAGGCTGGATAACAGCATAGCTGGGGGCCGACTTAGCTTGTTTCCCCCTTGGATCTCCTGGCAGTGTGTGTGTGTGTGGGTGGGGGGGGACACACTGGAACAGCCTTGTAAAACCCGGTTAAACTTGGCCTGGACCCCTCAGCGGTCATCCTAGCTTAGCAAGAACATTGAACGCTTAGCAAACATAAAAAAAACTTAGCAACACCGGAAGAAACTAGGTCGACCCCCAGGTCCCCAGTTCTTTTTTGCAACTTAACAGATATTTCACACCGTTTCAACAACCTTCAGAAAGCCAAGCGTGTTGCATACGGTAAACAACACCCTTTTCGGCGCACGACTATAGTGATTTTAATTTTGAAGGTTCAAATTGGTGCTTCACGTGCCAAAGGTAAAACTGGGGCATGAGGTGCACCGCGTATGGAAACTATCGATCATTACATACGAGCAATTATTTTTTTTTGCGTTTGAAAATTTTTTGTGACTAGAGGAGTATATGAGAGGATGTCGTCTTCTTTACAGTGCTATTATGCATCCAAACAAGGCCTCATTCAATGAAGAGCTGAACACTTTTTCCACACCCTTTCAACACCCTAAGAAAAACCAAGGGTGTTGAAGTTGATCAACACCCGTTTTTTACACAAAAAGGATGTAGAGCTAGGAAAAGGGTGTTGAGATTCAAGAAAAAGGTGTAAAGGCCTCCCAACACCCTTTTTCCACTTATGCCACACCCTTTTTGGCTAACATGGTGTAAAAAAGTTTAGTGTGTATCTCTAGCGCAGGTAGCTTCCCCAAAACTAACGGCGAGGGAGGTATTCGCCGCTGGTCGCTCTTACTGGCAAAGCTCCCAGCGACATTGCACGCCATAGCCTTGCACTTCTTGAAACGGTTTCGCCCACTCACGCACCCCAGCAGAGAAGGACCTCTCCATACTCCCCGGGATATAACACGCCAGCATTGCGAATGCAGAAACATTTGCGCGTATCTATTCGCTTCGCTGCAAATGTCGTTCAAAGATGAAAGTCTTCTGCTAACTCTACTAAACAAGTCATCGTATCTGTTCCTTGTCCTTTCTGGGCATGGCCTCGCGTGTACAGCTGGCTCTTCACGACACTGCCATGGCCAACGAAGGGTCGAAAATGGCATTATCTATCGCCGTTCTTTCCAGCGCACCCCTGAAAAACCTACCGAATCAACACGGTGGAGCCATCAAGCAGTGGCCCTGGGTAGCAAAGTCGTGTGTTCGCAGGCGGCCGTGTCCGCAGCCGCGTACACAGTGCTGCACACGGGTGGTGGCCCCGTGAGCTCGGCGGAAGGAATTTTCTTTTCTCCGTGACTCCTCGTTTCGTATCCGTACAGTGGCAAATATTAGATGCGACGCTCAGAGCATCTCTTGTCGGCGGCCCTGTCCTTCCTGTGTGCGTCCGTTGTTGTCCGCGTGCGTCCATTGTCCGCAGCCACTCTCCCGCTCTCCTCTCCGATAGCGAACACTCTCTCGCGAGGGCCATTGGATTGGATTCGATTGGATTGGCTTGGCTTGGGTTGGCTTGGCGTGACTTGGATTTGATTTGATTGGATTTGGATTGGATTGGATTAAAGTGGATTGTGTTGTATTGTGTTGCATCATAGCCGCGGCAGACACACTGGCGCCGGCGCGTGCACAAGTGAGAGCGTGTGCAGCCCAGCGCGCTCTCACTCCGCAGGTGGGCGGCGCTGCGCGCGGTGCTGCGCATGTGCAGTACTCTCTCTCTCTCCGCGGTCTCCTCTCCTTCGGGCGCGCTGCGCATATAACCGGTGTGCCTGCCGCTCTCCGATGGCCTTTCGGTCGACGGTTGCTCTCCGATGCGCTTGAACCCCCCTCAGCGTCGCATCACACCAGGGTTCCCGCGAGGGGAGGTGGGCGTAATTTTTTCATTTGAAACCGGAGCTCAAGAAACACTAGCGTCTCTCAAATGAAGCATCCAGTATTTTTTAACGAAGAAACACTGCAAATATCACTCATGTATTCATGTTGTGCCTCATATATGTATAATGTTTTGTTTTTGCGCAAAGATGTTCACAAGTATGAACGCAGCCACCAGATCGAGCTGTCTGGAAATGGCTGGGGGTATAGAAATTCCGCGTTTAAGAACTGCTTTAACTTTGGCCTGATGAATGAATCGAGGGACATACATACATACATACATACATACATACATACATACATACATACATACATACATACAGACAGACAGACAGACAGACAGACAGGCCAAAATTTCTTTGATCATGCATACCAAGAAAGACTGTCGTCTTTAAAAAGCACCAGCTAATAGGTGGGCGGAATTGTGCACATGCATCCTGAAAGCGCCGCCCGTTGCTTCCACTCGGCCTTTGTAGGCTGCGAAGGGATGCGGTTCCGCTGCTTTCTTTACTCCGGAATGAAAAAAATACATTATAACTAGCGTGCGTTTCTGTATGTTTTCGTGTCCGCAGTTGAAAACGTCAAGAAAATGCAGAACACGTGCACGAGAGTGCGCCTTACGGTGACCACCCAACGTCCACGGTGCACATTTCTCAAGCACAGGATACCCACTTAGGAAAATTGGGCACAATTTGCCAGAAAAAAAGAACTCCAGCGTTAGCCGTAATCGTGGCTACATTTGCTCTGGGCAATAAGGACAAGTCATAGCGTCAGCCCCTCTAATGTAGCGTCCAATAATTATCTCTTCCATTCCAACAGAATGATGGAAGCTTCAACTTATAGCAACAATGATGCAGTAAAGATAGTTGCGGCTCCGACGAAGCAACAAATCGGCCGCAATGGTAGACAAAACCGTCGTGAAGGTTGCGTACAGCTTTGCTACCTTCAACTCTTGCGCGTTAATTTGAGTTTTCTTTATTTTTGCTAATTTAAAAATCAAGGGTAAAATACGATGTGGATGACAATAAATTATTTTCGAAAAACGTTTTGCAGGATACACGTTACACTTTGAAAAAAAAAATCACACACATAAAACAAACTCCATTCATATTTGTATGCAATTGACCTGTCGTTGTTCTCAGCTAAAAGACTACGCTCATGGTAATGTAATATTTGTTATAGCGGAGTTCGTGAAAAGTTAAAACATACAAATTCTGGGTCTTTGTGCGCTGAAGCTCCCACTTGGCCATGAGATATTCTGGGGGCTTTGGATTAAGTACATCTTTTAAAATTCCTGAAAAGTGCAACATTCAGATGACCTAAAATTTTTTCTAGGCAAATTAAAATTTCAACTTTTGAGTGTTTGAATTACTGACGCGATTGGTTGTACTATAATAGAGGAGCACGGTTAATTCAAAACGGCTTAGAATTTTTCACCAGCTAAAATCTCGACTGATGGGCGTTCTCATTATTCGAATGCATCAAAAATACTCCCAGTGCTGCGATAGAACCTGCGCACACCAGCTCAACGCCTTAGCCGCCGAGCTACACCGACGCGTCTGGTATTACCGCCACAGACTTAATTGCCATGCCGGCATCACCGCTTTTTTATGTTTTGAGATGTGCTAAAAACACTCAATGTGTTACACAAATTCAAACCAGAATATGATCCACTAGAAACCTGTGGCATCGCGACTAAAAAAAGCAATGCGCCAAGTTTCGTTATTAAAAATTTATTACGTGCAACTTCACTTTAAATACGAAAAGCCATTTCGAAGACGAGCACGTACCTCCTCAAAGGAATTATTGTTAAGAATTTCTGCATTTTTTGAGAAAGATGAGAGAACATTACGTGCTTGTCAGTACGCGTCATGCTTCCAAAATGTGTGCGGAATGCTAAATTTTATCCATTGAAAATATTCGACGACTTCATGAAATTATCAAGGATGGGGTACGATGGGAAAAGGCTCTTAACTTACCAATGCGTGGCAAATAAAAAATCACCTGAAAGAACTCGAACATGGCCTACGTATTCTAGAACTTGCTTAGTCATGGCTTTAAGTTTACCCGCCACCTTTTTTACCTTATGCGCAGAATCGTGACAGTAGTGACTTAACTTACAAAGTTAAAGTTCTTTGTTGAGGCTCAGCAACACATGTATCATGTCAATCATCTGTTCCTTGCCTTGCCCATCGGGTGGGTTAAATTTAACCATGTCCATGGAAACATGAAAACGATATTAATCTATCGTTTTCATGTGGCCAACTGCACTCAAATTTCACCCTGGCTAAATGCCTTCGAAATGTGTAGTAGGTACCATGAGAACTACTGCGACGCGACCGGTAGCTCTGTGCAATGCGTGATTATTCCGTTTCAGGCACTTAAAATACCGCCCTTGCAGACGAGAAAGCACCTGCCGGCGTGTTGCGCAAACAGCCACTTAGCGGAAGTGACATGCCAGCCGTCCAGGCCGATCGGCCTGCCTGGCAGCGGGAGAATCCAGGAAACTCGTATTTCGCGCCGGTACGCCTGACTTTCATGGCTCCGAAGAGGCTTCGTTAACCGTACGGTTCTCTCCTTTCCGAGTGTCGGCGCGACATCATGCCTACGCGGCGACATCATGCCTACGCGGACAAGCGCTCGCTTTTCCGCGCGCCTCCCACACCCCGCACGCGCGCGCTCGCACTAGAGTGTACTAGAAGTTTTAGAGTGGCCCAAGCGGCGGCCTCTCCCATTGCTCCGCCGGGTCGACTTTCGCGCAGAAAATAAAACCGGTGTAGCGGCGGCGCTGCTGTCGTCGACAACTGAACAGCCGGCGCTCCCCGGCACTAGCTCCAAGCCTGCAAGCGCGGCAAAATTTGCGTTGCTCGCGGTGGTGTTTTGCGCTTGCGAAGCTGATTTATTTTGGATTATGAAGTTTGACGCGCCGGCGTTACACAGGCGATGAGACAAGCGGTACTGGGAGGCTTCGGATTAATTTTAACCACCTGGGGATCTTTAACGTGCGCCGAAATCTCGAAGACACGCGCGTTTTTCGCTTTTATCCTCCATCACAAAAGCGGCACCGCCGCCGCCGGGAATCGAACCTGCACCTTCGGTCAGCTGATTTAGAAAGTAGACGCAGAAACGTTATGACTCCGCTTGAACGATACTTTCTCATTTTTTATGCGTTTTCTGAAAACGTTAATTGTTGATATACAGTAACCTCTCGTTAACTCAAAGTCGTAAAATTATCTGAAAATTTTGAGATAAGCACAGAATTTCGAGTCAAGTGAAATACAGAAAATTTGTAGCCCGGTCCCTGAAATAACAGCTAGTGGTGCTAACAAAAGCACTATTGCACAGGGGAGATTTCGTAATGAATGCAAAATAATTCGCAGGAAAAAGAAACTTTATTATTGCAGAAGAAAGAACTGTGTTGTGCTCGGCTGTTTCGCGTTCGCATCTGCACCCCAGAAAAGCGTACCCGAGCTTCTCAATGCATCGCGTGAATTGGTGGTCGCCACCGCTACATTCTACCTTGTTACAAAGCAGACGCAGCATGTATGTTATTTCTGGCGTTGTGAGCACGTACTTCTGGAGGCTCCTCCTCGTCCGCATGATCAGCTGCGTCGTCCACAGCAATGATGTACGCTCCAGACAGTTTACGCGGACTACCCGTCCCCAGCAACGGGGACGGGTAGTCCGCGTAAACTTGCACTTCACGACCGCGCTCGGCGGGAGTAATCATTCGAACGGGGACCTTATCAGCTGCCTGCAGCGGACTTTGCCTTGTGTCCTCTCTGCCAGTATTTCGAGACATCCGTGGTCCTCCGAAAAAACGTTTCGAGATAAAGCGGGCTAATGCTTAGCGCCTATGGGAGGTAAACACACTGTGAGAAAAAGTTTCGAGAAGATATTTTGAGATAGCAGAGTTCGAGTTAACGAGGGATTAATTTTAGGGACAGGCACCAGGAATGCTTTTCCCTTCCCCTTCTTGACTCTGCGCGCGAAGCAAAAGCGGCGGGCGCACATTCTATACAGGCTGTCTTGTTTTTACGTTTTTTTACGTTCTCATTTGGAACAAAAATACCAAGAGCCTTCTTCTGGGCTTCCCCTGCCGTTGATGCTTGTACTGTCGTTAGTGGGCTTTCTTAATTATTTTATTAACCTGCTATGTCGCATATTGCAGGCACTTGGTAAGGAAGTGTGTACTGAAAACGAAGTGCAAAGTCTGCATGACCAATCCTGCATGCCAGGGGAAGATGCCGCTGTGCTTACTACCTCTTGTATTTTAGAGGGGGGGGGGGGGGGGGGGCTTCTGAATCCTTCCGTGCATTTTTGAAAGTTTATTAGCGATCTCTAGGACGTTTTTACCGGTTGCTTCAGCAACAAGGAGCTCCACCATGACAGCGTTATGGATGTGCCGCAGCCCTTATTCACAGCAAACACCTTAACGGCGTTGGTTGCGACCAGCACGTGAGACCTTGACAGCAAATTTGGTTGGGTTCTGTATACATTGTGGCACGGATTCATTTCTATATAAAAGGTTTAATCAAGTTCCGTAATTACATTAGAAGGTGGGAGCAACACCTTAAAATTAGCCGTCCCTAATGATCGAGGGTGAGTTATGAAAATGCGTTGGCCAAAAATGTCAATTTAACCTTCATGTTAGCGTTATTCCTAAACATTTACCTGTGTAGACTTTGTGCATGATTTCCCACGTTACATTTCATTTTATGGGCTATCGAAAATGAAAACAAAATGTGTATTTTGTTGCAGTTCCGTTTATTTGAACCTCCATGTTAGCGTTCGTGAACCTATGGAGGTTCAAGAACGCTGTTGTCATTGTTGTTGTCAAGAACGCTGTTGTCACGCGACATCTGGGAGTTCATTGTTGTCGCGGTCAATATATTTTCTGATCTATGTTTTGCATTTGTTCTATGTGCGTGTAATTGTACCATCAGCATACTTGTGAATTAAACTTGTGTTAATTTGATTCAACTCCTTTCTTGACCTAATTAGGTGAAAGGTGGTGCGATTAATAGAACGTCGCGGGAATAGTTCTATGAAAGACGGTTATTGGGACAACTGAGCTAACCGCTGGGCTAACCCCTTTTTTAGTTAAAAGGATACCTCGCTTGCGCGTGTCATTTTCTGATCGGCCACCACGGTGACCCGTAATTACCCCAAGCGGGCCACTGCTTAAATACTGCTATAATAACAACTCACGCAATAAAAAACAAACGCAACTAATGATATTAACCCACATAACTGCAGTCCGAGCGTAAATTGCAAGACAATAAATAATAAAATCATCTGAGAAGCTAGGATACCTCGCTTGCGCGTGTCATTTTCTGATCGGCCACCACGGTGACCCATAATTATCCCAAGTGGGCCACTGCTTAAATACTGCTATAATAACAACTCACGCAATAAAAAAACAAACGCAACTTATGATATTAACCCACATAACTGCAGTCCGAGCGTAAATTGCAACACAATAAATAAAAAATTCATCTGAGAAGCTATCATCCCAGTCTTCATATATTTTTTCATGTCCTTAGCGTCGACCAACTATGTCCATCAAGCAGCACAATAAGGACACAATCATAAAGCAATCATGAACTGGATCATACCAGGCAATTTCACGCAAAATACCTTGTTATGAGAAATTGAAAAAGCGAAAATGTCGCTGCAATTACTTTATTTACAATCCGCTACAAATGCTGCAAAGGAAAATACGTAATTTTCCTTGTTGTTGTCGAGCGGGAAAGGCAAAACTAAAGCAAAATGAGCTGCAGCATTTATTTTTCATTTCGTTACCCACAGTCCACTGTACCTACAGTATATTTAAACAGTTGGACTACCCGCAGAACAAATTTCGAGCGCTCCGCGCGTAAAGCAGCAGCGTTTCCTGGCCCGCGCGTGGGCGTGCGCGCGGCCAGCCGCCGCTTTCGCTTTCAGTTGTCGTTGACTACAGCGCCGCTGCTATTTTCTGCGCGAAACGAGCACCTCTCCGGGCGGCCGGTCGGGCCACTCTAAAACTTCTAGTACACTCTACTCGCACTACACTCCATCTGGCTGGCCGAGCCGGTCGCGTCGGCCGGTCCGTACAGCTTGCGCCGTCAGGACAGGCAGGCCGTCTGCCCGCTCGCGCTGACGGCTGATACGTCACTTCCGCCTGCCCGTAATGGCCGCGTTTTGCCCTGTTTCGTTTTCAAAATCGTCGATTTTTGCTGGTTGCTTGCGGCGTAATTACGCACATTTGAGGCGTCATACTTCGTACATCGCGGTCTTTTTAGTCATACTATGCAGGAACAGCGATTTCGCGGGGTCGAGATTTTGAGGGCAGTTGGCCTTTAAGTTCACGTGCGATGAGCTGCGTGCCCTGGTTTCACATAAGTACTGCCAAAAATTAGAGCACTGCAATTGCTTTTGCAAGAACGTCTGCTCAACTGATCAAGCTGATATTAAATAAAAAAAAACATTGAATAACCTTGTATATTGATAAAATACTTGACTCAGACCCTTTGGCAATAGACTTGCCAAATGCTTCCGTGCTACTGACAACAGGTCAGGCAACTGCGACTAGAGTACAAGTTTGCGAACTCGACTTTCGCACGTATGTTATCCTTTGTACTTTAGAAAAAATAAAAACCTAATTTTTATATGCCACGTCGCACTTTTTAACCACAGAACTACACAAGCTGCCTCGAGGTAGCACCTGTTTCCTATAATACGTGGCCACTGCGAAGAAATAGTTAACGTTTACACCGTTATTCCCCACTCATTTACCTTACCAACCATCATATGAGTCAGGCGAGGCGGGTCGGTAACACATGTTGAATATAAAGAATCTACGATAAGGGGAATAACCATCTACTCCATAATGGTTGCGGTGATGCTGTCGTGTCCGTCTACTGCTATGAAGACCCGCTGGGTGTCACCCACCTTCGAACCAGCATGGCGACAAAATTACTGCACTTGCGTACCAGTTGAAGGGGCGATGCAACTATTTCGAGTTTTAACTTTACGTACTGGACATAAGTAGGGCGACCCGCGAGAAAAAAGTCGCGAAAAGTACACATGTATTTAAACCTTTTGGCCCATCGGGTATGCTCGCCTTATGCCCTAACAGGACCCTCCCCCTCTTCCCCCCCCCAAAAAAAACAACAGATAATTATTTTCTACAGAGAGAGAGAGAGAGAGAGAGAGAGAGAGAGAGAGAGAGAGAGAGAGAGAGAGAGAGAGAGAGAGAGAGAGAGAGAGAGAACTTTATTTGAGCCCAAGCTGGTAGAAGGAAGGGGGTCACGGGGAGGAAGTCACCTAGCCTTTCTCGTTGGATGGCGGCCATCAGCCCGTAGGCCGTAGCGGCATCTTCCGCCAGCTGGACGAGTAGTTGTTGTGAGTCGGGGTGAGAGCTGAGCAAGGCTGCCTCCCATCGCACTTGAGTCCTGATGTTTAATCAGGACGACGGTGAACGAGTTATCTGCGGGCATGCACATATGATGTGTTGTAGGGTGGCTTTGTCTGCACACTACTTGCATCTGTCGGAAAATGTGTCTGGGAAATATCGGTTGTAGAGAGCGGGGTTGGGGAACGTGTTTGACTGTAGTCGTCTCCACGCAACCAACTGCCATCTGTTGAGGAAGAGTGTGGTGCAGGGTACTTGAGGCGGCTCAACCTGTAGTGGTGCGTAATGTCCCTGTACGTGACCAGCCTGTCTCTGCTCCCCGTGAACGTAGGCCAGATGTCTCCGTCGAGGTCAGCCTAGTTGCCGAAATCTCGGGCTGCCTTGTGAGCCAGTCCATTCCCCCAGGGATGAGTGTGCTGGTGTACATACAAGGCTAACATGCCTGCATCTGTCACCAATAAACGTCGAAAGAATTTTGGCCCCTGGCATGGATATTCGTTCAGCCAGGAAGTTTCATCTCGAAAACAGGCGCGGAAAGACGTAGACTAAGAAGAGAAATACACAGGACGACGCGCTAACTAGCAACTGGCAACATTTATTAGGAAACAGAAATATATAGGGCGACCAACCGACATAATTCACTGATTAAGGCTTATACATAATTCACTGATTAAGACCTATACATAGATTATCAAATAAAAGTTTCCCCTGACATAAAAGTACAACCCATGATATGCTATTACCGACATAATTCACTTAATCAGTGAATTATGTCGGTTGGTCGCCCTATATATTTATGTTTCCTAATAAATGTTGCCAGTTGCTAGTTAGCGCGTCGTCCTGTGTATTTTTCTTCTTAGTCTACGTCTTTCCGCGCCTGTTTTCGAGATGAATCCGTACCAACTCGCCCAACTTGCCATCCAGGAAGTTTCTTATTCCCGTCTTGGAATCAGACACAATAATTTTGGCTTCCGTGCTAGCTATCGCGAGCGCAATAGCCGCTCCTTTCGCCACCTCAGGGTGCGTTGTCAGGATTGTGCCCGAGGTCACTGCGTTTCTTTGCCGGTCATCCACGGCTACGGCCGCAGCCAGTTGGTCGTGATAATTCGCAGCATCCACATAGAGGACATGTGGGCTCCCGCACATCTGCCGGTGAAGTGCAGTTGCTCTGGCGGTTCTTCTGTCTTGATGATGATCCGGGTGCATATTTCGTGATATGGGAGAACCATGGACGTACAGAAATTCGGCGGGAGCGAGACCTTGTTCAAAAGACTTGTCACGCGCAAAATTATATTCCCCCAGAATATACGTGTCGTGTATTTCTCAGAAACGCCTGCCTGCTTGGGTTCTGAAATCAGCCGCTGTAATCACCTACTAGTTTCTTCCCACGTTGACATTTTATCTCTCTTCCAGGTTGACATAAACTCATCAAAGCACATACAACGTTTCTTGTTTGGGAGTAATTGAAAGCGCTATAAACTTTCACTACACCTCGGCAGTGCAGCGGCCAGCGCGATCAAGTACGTCGTTCCAACGTCCGTTAGCCTTCGGCGGCGGCTTCGGCCAATGCACATGCTGCCCCGTTTGCGTACCCAGACAGACCGTCGAAAACCTGCTAAAAGAGGCAGAAATGCGGCTCGACTTTTGTGACACAAATGTATGCGAGTCAGCATATCCTACACATTTGACGGTGTTTAGCAGAGATTCCGTACGAAGTTTCTTCTGGAGTTTCTTCCTCCAGAGCGTGGGCAACAAGATTTTGTGGGGACTGCGCACTCCTTCGTATAAACAAGAACCTTCAAGGGACAGTGATAACTTTGCTGTGATGTCTTATATTCATGATGTTAGCCACAAGCTGGAGAAGGTTGTGGGAAGAGCATGCAGGTGTGCGTCGGGTGTTGTCGGCTCACAACAAACTTAGAAAGATGTGTGCGCGAGTTAATGATGGTTCTCGTTCTCGTAGAGATTGGGACATAAACCACGTGCGACCCTTCACCAAGTGCAGGGCCGGCGTGGTTTACTTCATTCCGTTGGCGGTGGCTGACGTACGGCTTATGGAGCACGCGTCCAGTGTCAAAGCAAAATCAGGTGGCTGGCTCCCTTCACACGTGTCGTCCTGCAAGTGCACTCCTGAATTTGAGCAGTGTAAAGTGATAAAGCACTACGGCAATCAGCGCACGCGTGAGATGCTGGATGCATGCACGATTTATAAGCGTCCCTTCGGTTGCCTTGTGTCCAAAGGAGATAGGGTTTATTGAGGACTAAGCGAAATGGTCGAACTAGTAATATGATAACGCAAAGATGTAAGCATACATGATTTATAAGAGTGGCACTGATTACGTAAGCACCGTTTCGGTTGCCTTGTCTCCAAAGGAGATAGCTTTTATTGAAGACTGAGCGAATGAATGAATGAATGAATTATTTTGTGTAAACAAGGAAAGAAGAGTCCACCAGCAGGCGTAGTTTGTCTCACCTAAGGGTGGACACCGGAACGCCTGCTGGTGGAGGGGTGTGTGCAATGGGGAACACAATTATACAGGAAAGGGAGGATAGAGAGGAGAAGATACATATAAAAATATATACAGGTCTAACAGGACATATATGTGCAACATATACCAGGTAAACGCTAAAACACGAATGCAAAAAAAACAAAGCACACACACACACACACACACACACACACACACACACACACACACACACACACACACACACACACACACACACACACACACACACACACACACACACACACACACACACGCACACGCACACGCACACACACACACAGTTTAGTTTATGTGGGAAAAAGCGGAGAGCCGCGAGGAGTCCTGAGGCATCCAGGAAGACCCCAGGGCCTCACGGACCCCGTCCCGCTCTCTGGCACTGCCTAAAGGCCACAAAATTTCTTTGAAGACCCGAGCTCCTCCTCAGAAGGCGGCCAACAGTACAGTCCTCCCTTCCAGAAACTGGGGGCACTACAGGACCAGATGCGGCAGGGTCTGGACAGCCGCCTGGCAGTGCTGGTACGACGGGTCCTCGATGAGCCCCAGGCGGTGTTTTCGCTCGGCCGGCCACACGCACCCCACGCGGAGGCGCAGGACAGCCGAGCGTTGCTGTCTGGGCATCCTGTGGCCCGCACGGGTGGTGAAGCCTCTCCAGCGGCCAACCTCGGGTCAGGGTGCTGGGCCCGTACATGTCGCTGGATCAGCAGGCGGGCGTCATCCGGAGCTGCGTGGGCTGCCTGGGCGAAGGGGGCAGCTCGTGGGCGTCGGCGGCCAGTTCATCTGCCCTCTCATTGCCCTCCAACCAAATCTGGCCTGGCACCCACTGCAGCCGCATGCGATCTCCCCGCTGAGCCAGCTGTGGCACCTTCATTGTAGGGTTTAACGCGCCGACGCAACGCAGGCGTTGAGGTGCACCGTAGTGGAGGGCTCCGGATTAATTTTGGCCACGTGGGGATCTTTAACGTGCGCCGAAATCTCGTACACACGGGCATTTTTGCTTTTCGCCTCCATTAGTAAAGCGACCGCCGCGGCCAGGAATCGAACCCGCGAAGCTGTGACACCTTGTCCCGCACGGCCCACACTAGGAGGGAGCGCGGGTCGCCCTCCCGGATCCGAAGTAGGGCCACTCGAGAATCACACAGCAGGACGTAACGCTCGGGGGGCGGCTCCAGCTCCAGTAGAAGGTCCAGGCCAAGGCTTACGCCCACCATTTCGGCCGTGGCGGATGATGAGGTGTGGTGCAGCCGGTCCTGCCTGGTGGCCTCTCCCAGCACTGCGGCCGCCGTGGCCGAACGCTGCCACTGCCGCACGGAGCCATCCGTGTATACCATGGTGTGGTCCTCCAGGTTACCCCACACGGCGCCCCGGGCCAGCTGCAGCTGCCCGCAGTGCGACGTCAGCCGCTTGCTACGCAGGCCCGGGATGTCCGTGTGCACTTCGGCCTCCAGGGCAGGGGGGCGGCTGGATGGGGGGCCTGCTTCAACGCGGGCCACCACCTTCTCGTACAGGGCCAACATGCGCCCCATATGCGAGTGGCGGTGTGTGCGCAGACGCTGCAGCAGGGGGCTACCTCCCTCAGCCCGCCGCGTCCGGTCATTGTGGCCCGGGGCGCGCTAGTCCGCCGTCATTTGGAGCGTCCACGCCCCCGCATCGGCCAGCGTCTTCGCACACTAGAAGTCTCGAGGCAGGCCAAGGCAGGTGCGGACGCCCCTCCGGTGGTCACCCTCCAGCTGCCGCCAGCTGGGCTTGCGCAGGGTGACCAATGGTAGCCCGTACATGAAGAGTCCCACAGCCACAGCATTGTAGAGCCGCCGGACCGTTCGCTGCGAGCAGCCGCGGTCCTGGGCGACTATCTTTCGCACTGCTGTGGTTGCCATCTGTGCTCTGACTCGGAGCTCCATGGTGGCCTGCCGGAAGTTGACGCAGTGGTCCAGTGTGAGCCCCAGGTAGCGCACACTTGACTTCCAGCTGAGCTCCTCGCCATCGATGCGCAGGCACCTGGCCCTGCGACGAGACTGGGCATCCTGGTGGACCAGTGAAATGGTCGAAGTAGTATTATGATAACGCAAAGATGATGTTTGTTGTCCATACTTTTCACTTTCTTTTGTAACCTTTTGTGTTTCTGTATTCTTTCTGCCCTTATCTTAGTGTAATCTTTTCGTTTATATTGCTGAGAGGCAAATGAACACTTTGTTGGTAGTCAGCGCTATGTGTATGTAGCCTCCTCCTTTGGGTCCCGTCTTGAGCGCGGTTTTTGTTTAATGTTTGAAGGGAAAATCTCTCGCCGTGGTGAATACTTCACTTACCTCTATCAGATGAAATTGCTGTGTTGCTGCAGCACCGTACGCATTGCTTCCATTATCGCTTACGCTGTCCTCGCGGACATCAGACCAATAACGCGGTAAAATTGTCGCGATGCCAACCGGCCAGAGCAGGTGAAACACCACGCAAACGGCCGCGGCACAAAGAGATGCTTCGTCAGCAGATCCCGCCACCAAGACAAAATAAATCCACTTTACCTGCATGTCACCGACTGGGCGCGTGCTATATAAGAAACGCCGTGACGTCCCACCTGCGGCGCCAAATGAGAGTGCTGTGTTAATGAGAATGCTGTGTTAATGAGGGTGCTATTCTTGAACAGGAGTAATTTTGCCGCGGCACATTTCTGACCCACTTTTTTCTTAGAGTGAAGGTGGCAAACTTTTTTTAAAGGAAAATATTTTAAGTTATATGAAAGTCAGACAAATAACGGGGAAAGGGTCGATGCACCCTGAATTCAATCGAAAGTCACCTGCTGATAAAGAGGTAGAATCAACCATTCTTGGGAACCTTTGTTTCAAATGCAATCGCATGGTCTTTCTGAGAAGTGGGGGTTGCATGAACAAAAAAAATTAAGCATATGTGACAGCAGCTTGAACGAAAAAGATAATCTGAGTGGAAAAGAATTCTCAGCCCACCTTAACATGATGGAGTTTCCTGTAGGTTTAAAGGGACACTGAAGTGAATTGGTCAAGCTCCCGTTTTTGCTTGCACTGCGTAGACTGGCTCAAATTAGCACACTTTTCATCGTTTATCCGGTTGACAAATCGGTAATTATTTTACAAAGCGCGAAAGAAGAAAAACTACCATGCGCGGTTTGCGGCGGCCGCACCAACTAAAGCTGTGACGTTAGGAGTAGCGGGCACCGTGATTGGACGATGCCCAAGGTGAGCAACCAAACAAGTTTCGGTTTCGGTTTCGGTTCTGTAAAACACAACCGGTGGCGTTGTTGGATGGGCATTCTCAATAACTCAGTAATCATCGTACCGCGCTTCTGCCATGTTGTCAGCTGTAAAAATGCATAAAGATAAGCCTCCCAGGACGGCTTGGAATCGTAGCATTCACTAGCCGAGGCCTACGCAGTGCATGGACGCCCTCCGCGTACCCGCAGACGCACAAATGTCATGCGCTTTTCCCCCATATTTAGAGCTTGCCTCACTCATGCCTGTACCGTAAAAAGCGTGTTCGCACCAGGCCAAGGGTCTGTTCATTCTGGCCTGTGCCCACTGCCCGCAAGCAGTCGGTGCTTATGGCAACAGCACGCCAACGAGAACTCGCTAGCACGCCAGTGCCAGCCTGCGCGCGTTTTGTGAACTAGTTCGTGGAGACATGAATGTTCCGGCCCAAAAAAAGGTGAACTCAATGTAGAAAACATCGGCAGAAAAGGAAAAAGTTAACTTACAAAAAAAAAGCACGTACCCGCGGGGACTCGAACTCGTGACTTGCAAAACACTTGCGGCAACACACGTAGCGCCCCAGATCGCTCGGCAGAAAAGGAAAAAGTTAACTTACAAAAAAAAAAAGCACGTACCCGCGGGGATTTGAACTCGTGACTTGCAAAACACTTGCGGCAACACACCTAGCGCCCCAGATCGCTCGGCCACGGGACGGGGTCCTCGGGCTATGGTAATATGAGGTATATATTGTACAACAAGTTTACACTTTTATTTAGTTTTGGAATTTCAAGCAGCTTAGGTGACTATTTCTTGTATTGCGCTCGCGCAGTAGCGTCCCCCGAGTTTCCACAATAGCTCATGTCTAGCAATTGCATTTCGTAGACGGAAAAGCGTTCGCAGATGCGTAGTCGTGCTGCTGACCGCTGTGCTTGTTCGCCCAGCGCAAAAAAGTGCTTCCCGCACCCTATTTTTACGCTGTACGGTAAAAATATCAGTTGATTTTATTTCCTTAGTACCTATATTGACTTCGCTGACTCTTCTCCCGCCTTCAAGAGGCCTTATATTTTCTTACTGGCGTACCAGTCAGCGAAGCGCCGCATGTGCGCTTGTGCAGCGCTTGTGTGAAGCGACGTTGACTTGGAGCTAGATACAGTGTACAAACTAACCAAGTAAAGAAAGCCCCATCTTTCCATTCACAAACGTGTCCTGGCTTCGTTTCAGCTGAGTGAGCGAATGGCGACGACCCGTCGGCGGCCGGCGGACGAAACGCTGGGCCGACTGACTCTGTCTGAAGGCCGGGGAGCCGTGCAGTAGCGCAGCCAATTGCGAGCTCGGCTCCTCTCGACGTCACACGAAAACGCCGCAGAAAATGGGCGAGCGTAAAGAGAGGAGGATAGCATTTTCGAATTAATTTTTCTACTAAATAAAATCGCGTAAACGCGCCCAGAGTGGTCGTAACATGGCCTGGGGAGTCCGGACTACAATTTGCGCAAGTAATCCCGCAAAGTATACATATCACTTCAGTGTCCATTTAACATATTGAATGTGGGTTTTATTTTAATTGTTTGATTGTAAAGGGTTTAACGCTCCGAAGCTACATAGGCGATGAGGCGCGCAGTAGAGGATGACTCGGAATTAATTTAGCCACATGGGGATCTTTAACGTGCGCCGAAATCTCGCACACACGGGCGCGTTGGCTGTTAGCCTCCATCTGAAAAGCCGCCGCCGCGCCGGGAATCGAACATGCGCCCTTGGGCACAGCAGCACAACGCCGTAGACACTGAGCCGCAGCGGCGGGTGGGTTTATTCTAATCTTCCCTTTGACGTACGTCTATTGTGTATTTCTTCATTGCAAGTCCATTCTGTTATAATGCAACGGTTCATTTCTGTGCTTTGCCCCAAGCGTATGCACGGTTCGAAGAGACAAAACAACTCGGCTAATTATCACGTTTCTTAATCGTCCAGGTACCGCTCGCTACGCCAGGTCTCAAGCTGGGAACTACACTCCGGGACACCCAAAAGGGGAATGTGAAGGAAATCACCTACACCGCTCTCTTACGAGCAAGGACAAAAGATGCAAAGTAAGTATGCGGAAGGCATGAACACCAGGGCACGACACTGCGGAGCCCGTTATGCCGATTTCTTGAAGACCCTGTCCTGGCCGAAGTATTCTGCTTCTAGGCCGTCGCACAAAGGATAGCCAGGATTCACTAACGAGTGGCTCATTGAAGTGAAGCATGGCTAATAATGTCATACAACGTAGTTATATCGCCCAAATTAAATCGTCATTCCTACGTTCCAATAAAATAACGCAAATGCGAATACTGCGTACACATTTTCAGAACATCGACCTGTGCTCTTTGAAGGACCATTTAATCTTTTGTTTACCGACATCTGGATGACCGTTAAGGAGACCACAAACAACAAAGTGCTTAATGCATTTGCGGTAACGTGGAGTAAAACCACGCTGCTTAGGCGGTACACTGATGCGAAAGAAACTGGACAGTATACAAAAAAATCTTTAGAAATGTCGACGAGCTAGTATTTTACGCACTGCTCAAAGAAAAGGGGGGGACAATAAAAAAACCTTGCTTTACACGTTATTGCGAAGGAATAAATAAACGCGTCACAACAAGTTAATAAACTTCGGATCTAATATGAAGTAGTCCTCGATGACAAAAGATTTCCTCATCGGAATATGGTATTGCGAATGGCGTCCCTAGTCCGGGATACCCCAAGCCGTGGCAGCTGCTCTGAGACGAGACACAAGGTTGGCTTGCGTGTCTGGAACGCAGCTGATCAGCTCGGGCTTCCACTGCACCTGGGAGGGCAAAGGGATGGGGTTTGGGTGTTAGGGGACATTGTAACACTTTTACGACTATGGTGTATCGCCGATGCGGGAAAACTGTTGGCACGCTATGATCTCAGAGCTGCGGAAATAATTTTGCCTTTTGGTGCCTTCTTTTCTTCAAGTTACTGCAGGCGTGGATTAAACAAGTTACTTTCGCTTTAATTCAGGCAGTTTATGTGCACACATGACACGGTAAAAAGGGTTGAGGCCTTTTTGAACGGACATGCTTATGTTTTCTCTCCTGCCTCAAACAAACACTGAGGGCACTGAAGCTCGAAATATATACGGCTTGACTTTTGTAAGACGCTTTGGTGGCGCATACTATCATGAGACGTAATACCATTAAGATCCAAGATAAGAAAATTGGCCGCGTATCTGCTCCTTTCGTTGCAAATGCCGTCAAAAGACGATAGTCTTTATCGGCTTTTGCGAAGTAAATGCCTCCCTTCGCTTTTCCGCTCACCTCTCATGTTTTTCCTCTTGCGTCGCGCTCCTCGCAAGGTAAAGACTCCAAAGGTTTGCTTAAATCATTTTAAATTTCCCGCGTTCCACTGCTCCAAACCGGGTGTCTCGATGCGAACGCTGCTGTACGGCGAAGACGCGCGTTAATCGAGGCGCCCTACATCAACATTTATAGAACCGCGTTTTCCTACTCCACGTGCGTTGCAAAAAGAACGTGGAACCTATCTAGTGGAACCTTGCGTTACTGCTGCCGGTTGAGTTCTTAAAATAGCGCCAGAAGCTATAGTGGAGCGGGCGACAGCAGGCGACGGCGGAGTGAAATCTTTTTCTGCAGTTGATGAAGTATTTACTTTCACAAAAGTCAAGTGTCACGATTTAGTCCCGCGTTCGTGAACCTGGGAGGGTAGGGGTACCCTCCAGCCGAGAGACGACATGCAGCGTGCTGGTGGTGACGGTGACTGACCCCCGAGCAGCTGTGCTCGGAGGTGTTTATTGCCCGGCCACACACAAGGTTGCCCACCGAGCCTGGTGGGGCCACTGAACTTAGCGGCCAACGAATATCAGGGATGGGGGGCGCCACACACTTGTCACACCCCTCACCCCCAAGTTTGTTTGTCCTACACAAACACAAAACAACACCTGTCCCCCCGGCGAGTACCGGTCCGGAGGTCTCCGCAGCCTCTCACTCCGCCGGAGCACAGGTGTCGAGGCCGTTGTGGCAGCATTAGGTGCTGCCTGTGTCACACTCGCACCAGCTGTCAGCCTTCCCGGTGTCGAAGGACTTGCGCATGGTGCCGCAGTGGCGCGAGTAGCACCAGCCCCTGGTGCTGTGCTGGCAGCGGTCGGTGAAGCTGGCTCCCCTTGAAGGAGTCCAGGCTGAGGCAGTGCAGCGGGCCCGTGGCCAGGCAGCCCGGCTGCGCCAGCAGGGGCGCAAGCACCTACTGGGGCGCGTACGGGTCCCCGCACAGCATGCACAGCATCAGCCGCATGTCCAGCCGGGGCCCCGCGACCGCGGGCAGCGCCTGGTAGATGTGCAGCCGCTCGATGCTCTCCACCAGCGCGCACAAGCCTGCTCCAGCCGCACGGGGTCCAGGCCGCCGCCGTCGTCCACGAAGGGGCACTGCAGGCTCTTGGCCTGGTTGACGACCTCCTCGCGCAGGAAGTCCCCCTGGCCCGCAAACACCATGACCAGGAGCAGGCCGTGGAAGGGCAGCCGGTTCTCCTGCTCCAGGTTGGCTAGCAGGGTCTTCTCGAGGCTCTCGCGGATGTACTCCAGCCCCGGCTGGCTGGTGCACACGCACAGGCAGCTGTGGGGCAGGGGCTCCGTGTGGAACGAGTTGTGCGGCAGGCCCACGTCGCCGCCGATGATACTGAAGTCCAGCGCGTACTGGGCCTTGTCGTCGAGCCGGAAACCCTGCGGGAGCACCTGCCGCATAGCCTGTGCCACCTGCTGGGCGCTGGCCCTGGCACCCAGCACCACCAGGTGCAGCAGGCGGCCGTTGGTGCCCAGCACCCCGCCGCCGTTGGTGCCGGCCTCTCGCCGGTGCAGCAGCTGCTCGATGACGCCGTCCATGCAGTCGGGCTGGAGGGGGCAGTGCTCCCTCTGGCACCTCAATGCTTGCCGCCGTGCCGGTGAATGTCCCCACCTCGGGCTGGAACAGGGCCTCGAACTTGGTCAGGAGGCCGGGGACGTCTGCCACTGCATGCACTGCTTCCTGGTACTCCGGCAGCCTCACGCCCAACGCCTGGATCCAGTTCCGGCCCAGCAGCGTCGGTGACGGCCCCTTGGTCAGGTACAGGGGAAGGGTGGCCTCCCTGTCGCCAAGGCGGACGCTGACCTGGGCTTGACCCTCGACTTGGGCGAGCTGTCCGGAGTAGCTGCGCAGCATGACGCCCGACGCCTCGACGGCCACGCCAGGGAAGGTGCGCTTGAAGGCTTTCCCGGCCATGACTGACACACTGGCCCCTGTGTCCAGCTCCATGGAGATGGGGCGCCCGCAGACTTCGACGGTCAGCATGTATGGTGGCACCGACGGATGCACTGTGCCCGCGTGCCACATGTCGAAAATCTGCGGGTCTTCGGCCACGACGTGAAGCCTAGCCGCTGCACCCGAAGCTGCTGCCGCACGCCCCCGCCGCCTACCCTTGCGCCGACTCCCTCGGCCGTGGGCTGGCGCGGAACCTGTGCTCGGCGCCGGCTGCTTCTTCCGTCCGTCCGCCGTCGTCCCCCCTCGGCACGCCCGAGCAATGTGCCCAGTTCTTCCGCACGCAAAGCACTCCGCTTGCGCGAACTGGCACTGGGAGGGGGGGTGGTCACCACCGCAGCGAACGCACCTGCCATGCCGTGCCGCCATCTTGTTCACCGCCGCCTCCGCCGACGGTGCGCCGGCCGCACGCGCTAGCTCGCCCGCGTCCTTGGCCGCAGCCTCCATCGCCAGCGCTGCCTTCACGGCGTCGTCCAGGGAGGGGTCGGGAAGCTCCAGGAATCGCGTCTGCATGGCGGGGTCGTTGATGCCGCAGACGAAACGGTCCCGGAGCAGCGAGTCGAGCTGCTCCCCGAAGGCGGAGCCGCTCGCCAACCCTCGCAGCGCTGCGATGAACTGCCCGAGCGTCTCTCCGTCTCGGCGGCTCCGGTTATTGAAGCGAAAATGCTCCATTAACGTCGACGGAGCCGGGCTGTAGTGCGAGCGTAGCGTCGCGAGCAGCTCACCCAGCGACTTGTCGTGCGGCGTGGCCGGCTTGAGCAGGTCGCGCAGGAGAGCGAAAACGCGGGTCCCGCAGCTGGCCAGGAACATGTCGCGCTGTTTCGCCTCGGGTGTGTCGTTCGCCCGGAAAAACACGCCGACTTGCTCCTCGTAGACCGGCCAGGCGGACCCTTCACCCTCGAACGGCTCGAGCCTCCCGTACAGCGGCATGGCGTAATGGCGGCTGGCTCGAGGGGGCGGTGTCTCGGCGTTCTCGGTGGCGGCGTTCACGGTGGCTTCGGCCGCTCCGCGGGCTTCTTCCCTCGTCGCCAGTGTCAGTGGCGACGAGTGGCGTCAGTGGCGACGAATCCCATCCTCGTCGCCAGTGTCACGATCTAGTCCCGCGTTCGTGAACCTGGGAGGGTAGGGGTACCTTCCAGCCGAGAGACGACATGCAGCGTGCTGGTGGTGACGGTGACTGACCCCCGAGCAGCTGTGCTCGGAGGTGTTTATTGCCCGGCCACACACAAGGTTGCCCACCGAGCCTGGTGGGGCCACTGAACTTAGCGGCCAACGAATATCAGGGATGGGGGGCGCCACACACTTGTCACGTTTGATTTTTTTATAAAGGAACACTGCAAATATCACTTCTGTATTAATTTGTTTTTCATATTTGCGTAATGTCTTGTTCTTCTTCAACAATGTAGAACATTACACCGGACATAGACGGGTAGATTTAGCTGTGACTATATACGACTTGCGCAGGCATTGTTTTGCTTTGGCCGGGTGGCTAAATCGAGTCACAGACAGACGGACAGACAGACAGACAGACATACAGACAGACAGACAGACAGGCCAAAAGTTCTGGGATTAAGTAGCCCAAGAAAGACTATCGTCTTTATTATATTGCCAAAATAGTATATGTGAACGTTCAGAACCATTCCACACCTGTATTGCAGAAATACCTTCATCCCACTGCAAATTCTGCTTTAGAGAAGGTAACCTATTGAAATTCGCGGGCTAAACTGTTTATCACCATCCCAAATTCAGCTGTTGTTATTTTCTTAAAAAGTAACACCAAATCACCGCGTCGGGCCCTGTGGGACTCGAGAACGCGCAGAACTGGTGCTGGTCGCGTGTAGATATTACACAGCTCCCAGTTGTGAAGTAGATTTTTAAGTTGAATAAAATGGGGTCGTTTACTTGCAATTATAGTGCATTCGAATATCGCCCCTTGTTGGTCTTATCTGGTGTGTCTGAAAACGTAGGAATGAAAAAAAAAACCCCGCATCTATAGTGAAAGGGTAACATCATCCGTCTTACTCGTCTTTGATCATAAACTCAGGATGTCGCCAGCAACGAACACGTTTTAGCTGTCACGAAATTATCCACAGAAAGTGCTAAAAAAATTTTCCGACGGTGTCCGATTCATTGGGAACGAAAATGAAGAAGAGTGCTACGGTAGGTCGCGTAGTCAAGCGGAAAAAATGGAGGAAAGTGTTTAATGGGATCTGTGACTTCCTCAAGATTCCATAGATTTTGCTCAAAATTTGGAGAAATTTTTACAAGAGAAAGAATCCAAAATAAGGCAGTATTTCGAACGAATAATTTCTTAGCAACATTCTTACTCAAAGAAATTGTGTGCATTTTTTCAGAAGAAAGTCCGCATTATTGATGGATTAACATTTGTACTCCTCGCTGTGTTATGAACTAAGCGCCTGTGGAACCCCAGTTTGTAAACGCCATTCTGCTGAGCCAAGTAAAGCGTTGCGTGTCCCGGCCACGACGCCTGGTCTCCTGCTGCAGGTGAAAAACAAAGCCGTCCGTGTGAATACATTTAGGAGCACGGTAAAGATCCTCACTTGGGGTTAAAATCATCCGTATACTTTCCATTCAGCGCGCCTCATGTTCAAAATGTAGCGTCGGACAGCAAAAGCGAGAAAGTTTTGAATCGCCGACTGGGCGGTGCTATCCCTCTTCTGTAAGCTCTTTCCCACCCACTTCTCCGCGTTGCCTTCGACAACCTGATGCCCTTTTTGCAGCATACTCATGGTTGAAATTTTCGTGCCTTGCCTGTAGGTTTGCTCTCACCATTGTGGACCAGGTCGCCTACTACGCTCTTGAAGTTGGACTGAACCAGCACGACTTTAAAGCTTACTTTGACAGGAGTGACGCTAAGAAGTGGCTTACAAATAGAACCGACACTCCTAATGATTTTCACCTCAATGAAGGTGACCTCGTCTGCATACAGATGACCTCGCCGGACCAAAAGGATTTTACGGTAAGAGCCATATCTATACCGACAAGGACTTGGTTTTCAACAGCACTACCCTCGTTATCGGAATGTAAACAATGCTGTTCAGAAGGAAAGCACGTTCGGACCTGTTGGCACATTTTTTTTACAAATAATACGCAGCGCAGATGGGACGCGAGACAAGAGAAAGTAGGGACGAGCGCTCGCGTTCGTATGGTGTTTCTTTTATCTTTCGTCGTTTCTGCGCTATGTGTTTTTTGTTAATGAAGGCGTTGGAAATTTTTAGAATAAACGTTGGCTTTGTGTTGCACCCAAATTGAAATAGATTGTATAATACAAGAAGACAAGAGAAGCAATTTTCTGTACTTGTAGAAGATTTTCTTTGCTTTATCAGTACGAGGTGGAAGGCATCGCTCAAGCCGTCTGTGCAGTTTATTGGACGATTGTACTCCACAGTATTTTTCCACGCCCAAATTTGAGTATTATGCGTACAAACGTTTCAGTACATTTGGGTGCCTATAGAGATCTAACAGAGTGTGGAATGGCGTTTGTGCAGGCCGAAGCAGGTGTTTATATCGTACAGCTGCACTGGTGTCATGGTGTAAAGATATGACGTTATATAGAGCCAAAAGCAGCATCGTGAACTATTGATTATCGGCCAGTGAGGCACAAATAACGACGGGAAAAGCCCCTGTGCAGTGATACGCTGAGGCAGTTTCAAACAAGCATATTCGTAATGACAAAGCTTGTTTCCGGCAGCAGCTTTCTGTACGGGAGCTACTCAACCGTGTTAACCGACAAGCCACCGACCGACATTTTTACAGAAGCGCGGTATTACGTCACCTTTTGGTTACGTTTTGATTACAGCATATCAAATACTTGAGCTCCACGTGTATTTGAACCGCGAGGCATTATAAACCGCGAGTTATTTTTTAGTTTGCGAATATGATACGTTATTCCTGTATGAGTCATCTCGTGACTTCATACCTCGCAGGGATACACCACACTACGAATATCCCCATCACCGTCCCCGGCTCTGCATCCCGGGTTGTGCGGGGAAAATTTCAACCGCTCTGAAGGGCGAGTGGCGCTTGTGGCGATATTCATCGTCAGTACTGAGCGGCGCTGTCTAGAGCCTCGTAATCGTACAAGGTCGTTTTTTATGACAGCATATAAAAACAAATCAACTACACCTTGGTGTAACGACATTGATGGGAAAACGCGAAGTTTTAGCTGTTGAGTTTGTCGTTTTATCGTGGAGTTTGGTCGTTTTCTTGGCTCGGATTTAGCGCTGGTTCGGCCGGTTTGACCAACACCACATAGACTGAAGCTTCTACATGACTTCTCCTCGCACGCTTGACGTTACCACACCACGACGGCGGGGAGCAGTAGGTGCGGCAGACATGGAGGGGTTCCTCCATGGCGGCATCCAGGGTGCCTAGATGCGCAACGCTCCGCTGAGGGTGAGGACAACCGTGTCGTCTGCTAGCGCGACCGCCATTTTCTTCCATCCGCTGGACGCGGCGCGCGCGTTTGCTGCGTGACGGCACCTTGATAGTGCTGCTCTCGCTGACAGTGTGGGTTTGATTTGGCTTTACTTTTGATATTCATTCCTTTTCTAGGGTAGATGAACAGAAGAGGAAGGTTTTTGTGAAAGATTCGCCATTTGGAGATGATTAGCGAAGTTATAGTGAATATCTTTCTTTTGTTAAAAGGGGTAACCGCGGCGGGCAACCTCTTGCCGTCGTCGTTATACCGACGCCGAAAACGTGATATCGCTGAGCTTTCATATGGACATAGCAAAAAGAAGGCGAAGCACACGAAGGAAGTGAACTGCTGCATATTTAAGTGCGAATGCCCGGTACGTTTTCGGCCACTGAAAGTATTTGTTCGTTTTCGGCCACTGAACGGTTCGGCCACTGAACCGGAACGAAAACGTCCGGTACGTTTTCGGCCACTGAAAAACGGCCACCGAGCTTTTTTATCGGTCCTGCATTAGTCATGCATCAGTATGTTTGCAAGAGAAAGAAGTAGCTTTTCTTGATTGCCGATAAAGGTTTTGATTCTGCTTGTTCACTCTTTTTCTGATTGTCTGAGGTGATACCAACGGAGTGCACGCGCTTTTTACTTGTGACCTTGTATATAAATATGTTTCTTTTCCAATAAACCCCAGTTGATAGTCAGCGCTCGTCCTGTTTTTGCTCTTCTCTGTGTTTCGTCTTCTGCGCTGTTTAGTCACCATGTCGCAACACCAACTCGCCCAACTTTCCATCCTGCTGCACTGAAAGTATTATGGGGTGCTTACATAGGATTGCCTGGCGGCAAACTGTGTCATGCATGCACTATGCAATCTAAACATGACTGATTGACGAGATGTAGCACGCCTATGCCACACAGGCGATGAGGTGCGCCGTAGTGGAGTGCTCCGGATTTATATTGACCACCTAGGGATGTTTAACATGCGCCGAAATCTCGAACACACGGGGGTTTTCTCTTTCGCCTCCATCAGAAAAGCGGCTGCCGCGGCGGCTAATCGAACCAGCGTCCTTGGGGTGCAATCTTAACATGAAGACTTACGCGGAAGTTGGAAGAATAATTTAATACCTCAAAGCACAAATACAATATGTACAAAGTGATGACAAACAGCATACTCCACTGCTGTTACATAATAAATTATGTACAAAATGATACGCACCTCACTGCAGTTACAATAGAGATAATGATTATTACGCTCAAATGTTTTCGAACTTGATTTTTAAGGATTTGAATTCCGTTCTTAGCACTTGTGTGATGTTCTTAAAGCATGGCGTATCTTCCTTCAATGTCTGCCAACTGCTTTTTCAACTCAGCACAATCACATTGTGTCTCACTAGCGTTGAGAGTTTCATTTGCCGAATTTAAAATTCCGAAATTCAAAGTTTCGACACCTGGGCTGTTGAGTTGGAGGTTATCCGATGACATCTTTTGTGACACTGTACGTTTGAGTTGAGTCGGGGAGCATTTCCGCTGTCTCTGACGATGCGCGAAATTCTTCAGCGTGGTTGTTCACCTCTTCATTGGAAAATGTGGGCTGAGGCTGCGTTCTGTCTCTTGGTGGTTTTCGCTGCTTTGGAGCAACTGGAAGAAGAAAGATATGAAAACCAATAATCAAATAAAGCAATAAGTTCAGGGAAAGCGCGGGAATAAAGGTAATGGGAAATCAAGACAAAGACCAAAGTGGAAATAATGCACGACAAGAGTGTTAGCAATCACAGCTTTAATAATTAACTAGGGGGAGCGATTGTGCCTTTTCCAGTGGAAATGGATTAAGTGGATGCGTGAAGTTGAGGTGGGCTGACTGAGATTACAATTGAATAGGTGGAAATGACTCCCGATCCGGAGAAGCAGCGTCGACATATGAGCGAGAATAAAAATATCGTACTAATGTTCTTGCGGAACAAGATGTATACCAGACCGTAAGTTGAGGCAACGCGGAGAAACACGAGCATAACGCATCGCATGCAGTTTTACGTTTCGGGATATATCATTGACACTATAAAAATGGGCTATTGGTGAAATAAGCGTGATGCGCCGGGATGACGCTTCGGCACTGAGAATGATCGCGCACATTCTTACAACGAGCGCCTTATTTCGTGATACAAAGTGAAATGACTAAAGCTGCAAAGCGCCACATGTTTCATATCGGCCCCCCGCTATTAAAGGCCACGTCAGTTTGCATCAAATTTTAAAAGGCTACAAACACATGAGGAAACCTCCAACATAAACACATAAAACCATACGAAACAGCCACACAGACAAGCTGACAACAGCCCCAAATTGATTTGGCAGTGCTGAGAAGCCCGATACTTACACTGCATATGCAGGAGTGGTTCGTCGGCTGCCACTTGTCCCGGTTGATCTTTACCGTCTACAGAAGCCGCCTTCTTGCGTCTCTAGTAAACGAAAACATCCTCCAGCCATTTTTAGCGCTGTTAGAAAACTGGGGAACGCAGCACCCAGTATTCTGCAAAGAGACTGTCAAGAGTGCCGCTTTCCGCGTGCCTAGCGCGGCAGTCGGAATGCAAGAAAATAGCGTAAGTTCTCTTCTGGCTAATAGGTAAACAGTATTCCTACAAAATAAAAGAATCAAGACCACCACATTACTTATTTTGCAAGTATACATGCCACGAGAAGGTAATATTTGTCTGGAATGAAAAAAAACACCACTGCGAACCACCACCATACCATGATTTTTGAGTGACTGCGGGGGCCTAATTCTTCGCCCAAAATTCCGCGTGCCTGCATATAATAACCTGGCAAGCACTTGTTTCCGTGGAACCTCATGTGTGCTCCAGCGATAGTCGTTGGTATATGTAACGATGACTAAAAAAATAGGTGCGAAGAGTAAATATACGGCCTTTGGGCGACTAGCGCGGTAGATGCCTAAATCTAGAAATGCTGAAACAGGCCAACGATATATGTACTCAAACGTTTGGAGATTGTTACCTAAAGTAACGTAATTACAACGTAACTGCCTTGTCCAACTGGTCTGTCAATTATAACGAGGTGGCTGTAATATTGTAGCAGACCGCGCAACGCACACGGGAAAATCAAGCCCTACTAGAGCCGATAATGTTGCGGAGGCACCAGTATGCTAGAATGTTTTTCATAATAAATGCAAGTCAAGCAGTAAGACGCCACTCACCGAAGTGCAGCTAGCGATTCCGGAGGCGCCTTAGCACCGCTGCCAAAATGGCGCGCACGTGCGCGCTCGCGTGCGCTTGTGGGTGTGTGGGTGTGTGTATGGGGATGAGTAAGGGGGGTGGGGTGGGCGACAACGAACAAAGGAAATTCGGAAGAAGAGTCCGCTTGTTGGTTTATGCGTGTAACGGCAACATATGTCTCGCATATACGTTTACAGCGCAGGAACGCTATATTCTCGCGCAGTACACGTACGCGCTTTTCGCTGGTACATTGTTTATAAACCCCGGCTTAATCCTGAGCATAAATGGTTTCGTATATACTAACATACACTTCAGGCAGTACCTAATATTAACATAAGAAATAGAAAAACCCTCCAGTTGAGAAATATTTTGAAGAAACCATCTAGCCGACGCCACAGTCACTGCTTTGGGGTTCTCGGTCGTGTAAAGCAAATTCATGCTCTAAGATACTTGAACCAACAGCACCGGAAGTTGAAAAATAAACTTGCCGTCATGTACGAACAATAAAATGAAAGCTAAATTTCCGAAAAGGGAAGCGCCTCTGCCGTGCGATCGTTTCCAATGCTTCCGACAACCCGCACGGCCGAAGGGTGTCCTCCTTTGACGTCATGATGGGAGCAACCAATAAGAGGCGTCAAAGACGAAGAGCGCGCGTCTTTCAAACGGGACCGCACGTTTTGCAAGATAAATGCTGGTTGTACTCATTTGCGATGAAATTCAATGTGATATTCGTAGGTAGCGCGCAAGAAACTATATAAAGGTGCCTCTAACTCAATTTTTTTGGAAAGCGCTTCACCTTCCCTTTAAGTCGAAACATTTTCTCGCCGTGCATTTAGCTGCCATAGGTGTTTCGCATTTCCAATATTTTTTCTAGAAAAGTTTTTTCATGGGATCACGGATATCTCGAAATTTTCACAGAGAAGACACAAGGCAAAGTTTGCTACAGGCAGCTGATAATGTCCCTGTTCGAACGCTTCGCTCCCACTACTCGCCGAACCCGGTCGTGAACGGCAAACTTACGCTGAGTACGCTCAGTTGCAAGACCCATGTTCCCGTTACGGGAATGCTGCCTGGCCCCAAAGTTTTGGCGTTTCACTTATCTCGAAACTCCGCTTATTTCGAAATTCTCAGATAATTTTACAACTTTGAGTTAGAGACTAGTGTAAAGAGCGTTATACGCATACGCATCAGGAAAGGCGAAAGTATCGTGTGGGGAAAGCGTCAATACTTTTATGTTGGGTCGTGCTGGTATAAATTTTCGCAAGCGGAGTTGGAAGCTTCTGTGTCTACTTTCTAAATCAGCTGCCCAAAGGTGCGTGTTCGATATCCGGCCGTGGCGGATTTTCTGATGTAGGAGAAAAGCTAAAAATGCCCGTGTGTTCGAGATTTCCGCTCAGGTTACAGATGCCCAGGAGGTCGAAATTAATCCCGAGCTCTCCACAACCGTACGCCTCATCGCCTGTGTATTGTCGGCGGGTTAAACCTCACAATCAATCAATCAATCAATCAATCAATCAATCAATCAATCAATCAATCAATCAATCAATCAATCAATCAATCAATCAATCAATCAATCAATCAATCAATCAATCAATCAATCAATCAATCAATCAATCAATCAACCAACCAACCAACCAACCAACCAATCAATCAATCAATCAATCAATCAATCAATCAATCAATCAATCAATCAATCAATCAATCAATCAATCAATCAATCAGCTTCCCAAGCTCCAAAAACCGCAGCGAACAGCGCAAATCTTGCTGCGCGCAGGCCGGGAGCTGTACCAGGGAGCGGCGGCTTCTCAGTGGTCGAGAATAGCTGCACCGCCGCTGTACCGGTTTTATTTTCTGCGCGAAAGTCGACCCGCTAGAACACTGGGAGAGGCCGCCGCTCGGGCCACTCGTAAACTTCTAGTCATGGAGGAAAGAATACCTTTTCTTTCCTCCATGCTTCTAGTACACTCTACCCTAGGGATGATGAGGATGATGATGTGGCTATCCCCTTGGTATGGGGTGGGCACAACTTTGGCACCCTAGCCGTCGCTTCAAACTATATCTATAGGAAGGAGATTATCAGAGAGAAGGATAGGCACGGCATAGGGCAGCACAGTGTGCACGAATCACTGGGTTCCTTATGAGTCAGTGTCACCGTGTGCAGCACACTAAACTCTGGGGCCTGAATGCCTGCTTCGCCCCCACTACTGGTGCAGTCTCTCCTTCGACGTCGTCACCAGCTTGAATCTGGTGGCGCTGTCGTTGATCTCGAGCCAGAACGCTTGTGGTAGAGTGGTGCCCTCTGGGTGGGTTGGTGACAACACAGCACACTGAGTAGTGACGTGCTCCGCACTCTCTTGAGCCTCCCCGCTGACTCTGCAGATGGCAATTTGCACCGCCGGAGACGAGTCGAAGCGCTGTTGGTAGAGGAGGGTGCGGAGTCTTGAATCCCATGTACCGGAAGACGCGTCGCGCCCACCGCTGGTCGTCCATGCATCGAAGTCGAACCTCAAAGGGCAGCTTACTGCTTGCCTCTCGAGCCTCGAAAGACAACCTTCCTAGGTCGCCTTAGATGTCCTCAACGACCACGCGACCGTGGCAGCCGAGCGCCACGCGTCCCACCTCGCGCTGGCTACGCTACAGCCGTGCGCGGGTGCTGGATGAAACGCACACCACTGCGTTGGCAAAGGTCAGTGCTGGGACATGAAGCGCCTTCCATAGCTCACGAACAAAGATGTATCTGTTGCGCCCCCACAGTGACCTCCATAGGAGCACAGCACTGGCTGTTCGGCAGGCCTGCCTGAGGTGTTCTTCGTGAGCCCCGAAGAGATCTGACGAAGAGGAGAGTATCACCCCAAGTTACCGGTACTCGGTCGCCCAGGGGATGGTGTCGTTGCTTCGCAGGAGCACGGTATTCACTCCTGGATTTCCAGAGAACTGGTGCACCGCGGATTTCGTGGGGTTGAAGAAGAGGCCAAGCAGGTAGAGATGTGTGGCAGCCGCTGGATGTCAGGGATGGTTTCCACCAGGAGCGCCAGATCATCCGCAAAGGCCCCTTTCCAGGCAACACCCAAGCATGTGGTAGTCCCTCGTACAGGAACTGGAACGGGAATCCTAGTCCTGAGTCGATCAGACTTCGCTCCAGCCCCGATACATACAGCATGTAGAGCAGGGGGTGAGCGGACAGCCCTGTTTTAGACCCCGACGTACAGGTACCGACTGCGATTAGGAGTCGCCCAGACAGGCCACAACGGTGTTGTTCTCGCACAGCCGGCGTAGTATGTCCACCAGTGTTTGTGGCATACTCAGGGCCGACATTCGGCTGAGCATCGGCGTGAGGGACGCTGTCGTACGCCTCCGCGACGTCGAGGAAGCACGCGAAGAGACTACGTGACTCCTTCCATGCCAGTTCAATTGTCTGGCTCAAGGTGAACTTGTCTGGCTCAATTGTCTGGCTCAAGCTGAAGGGCGTCCTTAAGGGCTTGAAAAGCTTTCTGGCAATCGTCTGACCAGATGAAGGGCACGTTGACACGTAAAAGCTGGTTCAAAGAAGAAGCGAGGGTCCCGGAGTTGCGAATCAAACGGCGAAAGTACGACGCCAGGCCAGGAAGCTCCGCAGATCTTTCAGTTGGAGGGGCCGAGGAAAGTTTACAACCGCGGCTGTCTTGTCTGGGTCCGGACGTATTCCCTCTTCGGAGATGACATGCCCCAAAACTTTGATGCTCTTGCTTGCAAAATGGCACATCTTCGTATTCAGTTGCACTCCGGCATTAGACAGGCAGGTCATTACTTCGTCAAGGCGCTGCAGATGCAGCGAAAATGTGGTCGAAAATATCACAACATCGTCCAAATAACACAGACAAGTGTTTCATTTGAGGCCACGAACCACCGTGTCCATGAGTCGTTCGAAGGCAGCCTGAGCGTTGCACAGGCAAAACGGCATTACACTAAATTCATAAGGCCGTCTGGGGTGGCAAATGCCGCCTTCTCCTTGTCGCTTTCGTGCATGGTATTTGCCAGTACCCGGAGTGAAGGTCGAGGCTTGAGAAGTATTCGGCCTCTTGCCAACAGTCTAAGGATTCGTCTATGCGGAGCATAGGATAGACGTCCTTTCGAGTGGTTTTATTGAGCCCCGGTAATCTACGCAGAACCGTACAGATTCATCCTTTTTCTCAACCAAAAGAACGGGAGAAGATCATGAGCTCGTCGATGGGCGATTAACCTTCTGTTAGACCATATCGGCAACATTATCTTGAATAATCTTGCGCTCAGACGAGGAGACGCGGTATGGTCTGCGTCGGACCACGGCTAACCCGTCCGTTTCAATTCGGTGCTCTGTTGCAGCAGTATGTGTGAACCTAGCAAATGAACGTCAAATGAATCCCGGTGCTTGGCCAAAACATCGAGTAGTAACTTGGCCTGGATAAATGTAAGGTCGGGACTGACCATGGAAGTAAGAGCTGACATATCCGCTGGAAACCCATCAATGGGCTAATTGAAGTGGACGTGCCACTAGAGACCACTGAAGCAGGACTGCTATCAGCCACCGAAGCTATTGTAGTTCCTTGAGACAACAGAACGGGTTCATTTGTGGTGTTGAAAGCAGCCAGGACTGCAGACCCACTCACAAACCAAAGGAGGCATGGTGCGATGGCAATTCCTTGCGACAGAACTCGAGTACACGGGACCGCCAAAACATCACCTTCGGCGAATGCATCCGAAGAAGCGGATAGAATGCCTTCAGAACCTGCTTCCAAAACGTGATCTGCATTCAACTTTAGCGGTAGGGTATGGCACGTCTGGACAACTGAGATATTGGGTGTCATCAATAGGGATGGCCGGGTGACGAGAGGAGATAACGGAAGAGGCAAAGGCAAGAAAGGCCGATCAAAGAATGAGGTCCTGGGCACACGGGGTAATAACTGCACACTGGATAGAATGGCGAAGTCCTCCTATCGAAACACGCACGGTACAATAAGCAGTAGGCGTGATGTCATTGTCATTGACGCGAACACACATTGACGCGAACACACATTAGCACAAATCACAGAAATACTAGCCCCAGTGCCAACTAAAGCTTCGACTTGAATACCTTCGACAAAAACAGACAACATATTAGCCGGTAGTTCAGGAGGAATCGTGGTCGGTCCAAGTGATGCAGTTTTCCCTCAAAAAACTGCAACACCTATTTTTCCTGTGGTCGGTTGGGAGCATTGGTAACAGGGTCGAAGTGGTGACAAGGCATGTCGGAATGGCGAAAGGGAACGACGTCGAATGGGGCGAGAATCGCGGGGATAGTTTATAGCGTCAGGAGAGGGAGACGAGCGGGCTGGAGGGGGCGAGTACCACCGCTTACGGGGGGCGTAGCCGAAGCGGTTGTCTCGTTCGAAGGGGGCATAGCCTCGTCGCTTATCTAGCTGGCGTCTGCGGCAAACACGGGAAATGTGTCCTCTGATGCCGCAGTAGAAGCACACAGGCCGGTCGCCTGGAGCACGCATTGGTCGCCACGTTGACGAGTAAGGTGCCGGTATTGAAGGCGCAGAGAGGGCGATCAAGTGGGCGGGCGCAGTCAGTGCACGATGTGCTCCACGGGAATGGGTTGTCGGGACGCAGATTCTGAATACGTGAGAATGTGTAGCGGAGCAGACTGACGTGGCTGGGGAATGTTGGTTATACACGCCAGCTCTTCTTTTATCACGTCCCGCAGTCCATGTGCGCATACAGGGGCATTCTGGGGGCAGGGAGCGTCACGCTGCTGCAGCTCCTCGCGTATGATAGCACTTATTAAAGCGCGGAGCTCCACACTCCCAGAGGGGCTGGTAGGCCAGAAATCCTGTGGAGGTGAATAGCTTGTAGATTGTCAAGCGCTGGCATATCGCCCGCACTTCTGCAATGGTGATGGCATTTTGAATCGCCAGGGCATTGAACGCGAAAGAGGAGATTCTTTTCATGATGTGTCGTACCTTATCCGCCTCTGGCATGTCTTTGTCAACTCGACGACACAGTCCAATGACGTATTCTATGTACGAAGCGTACGTTTCGTTCGGGTGCTGTATGCGGCGTCCAGTCTCTTTCTGGCTCCAGCACTCTCGCAGAGGACATGCCGAAAGTCTGAAGCAGTTGCTGAGTAAAGCTACTCCAATCAGAGATTCCTTCCTCATTATTGTGGTACCAGGTATCGGCCACCTTCTTCAAGGAGAAACGAACGTTCTGTAGTTTGAGTATGTCGTCCCAGCGGTTGAAGGAACTTACCCTGTTGTACTGATCGAGCCATTCGCCCACGCCTTCACATCGGAGGCCATTCAAAAACGGAGGATGGCGCTGGTGAATGGTGATAGTAATTCCGGGCTGGACAGGAGCTGCGTGTTTTTAGCACTACGGCTGCCCTCCTGCTGCGTGGTGCTGGGTGCTAGCGTGAAACGCCGACCCGATCGTAGCTCCAGCGGTGCGACCAAGAGAGGTATACGTTGGGATCAAGAGCCCACTCCACCACTGGAGAGAGCGAGGGATGAGGTTTCGGAGGCGACGTTTATTGTCCTGCTCGGAGCGAACTTTCCTGGAAGCACGAGTCCAACGGTGATGATGATGATTATCTACAGATGGTAATGGCGATGGGGCGTGCGTACAGGAGATTGGGAAACGTATCCCTCGGTGCTCACAATGGCCATAATAGTGGCGCTATCGCTTGCACTCCGTATCACTACCAACTTGCCTCCTGACTCGCGCCTGGCTAGACGTCGCTCTCCTTCGCCCTACCGTCGCTCTTCATCGCCCTTGCGCCCGGCCTCTCACGTTGGTGAGAACCGTGCGGAAAACTAGATGCGGCAGTTTCTGGGGGTGAAACTGCGTCGCCAAGGAACAGTGCAAGTCCCCCTTACCGGCCATGGAATACGTTGACTGTTACAGTTGAGGGAATTATGGTTGAAGCACTTGTAGACACTGGCGCCAGCATATCTATAGTTAATGAAAGTTTGTGCTCTAGACTACGCAAAGTGAGAACGCCTTACTCTGGTCCAGCTTTACGTGGTGCGAACGCCGCTATGCTTAAACCCTCAGGACATTGTACAGTGCGTGTGATCATCAACGGCATTCGTCATCACATTCAGTTTGCGATACTCTCTCCATGCCCTCATCAAATCATTTTAGGATGGGGACTTTTTGCGATCCGTATCTGCTGTTATCTCCTGCGGAGAGCCGATGATTGACATCACCGAAACGGACCTTGCTAGTGTCGCTGACGATCCAGAGCTCCGCTTGACCTGTACTTCGGACTTTACCCTGTCTCCTGGCGAAGAAACCGTAATCTCCGTAGCTTCAGACGACATTGCTGACGGCGATTTGTTAATTGCACCAACCGGAAATTTCTTCCCTCGAGGACTACTAATACCTCCGTGCCTGGTCCGTTTCTCAAATAGGTCCGCCTTTCTCGCCGCAGTCAATAGTACAACCGAGACCATTTTGCTACCTCAAAACGCCACTATTGCTTTCGTTCCCCGCGATGACGCTACAGCTGTTCTTCCTCTCAGCTACTTATCACCTACGAATAATTCATCGGATTCCAAATTGCAGTCTGCTCCTGCTGGTGCAGTTATCAACCCCGACCTTACTACAGAGGAAACCGGACAACTGTTGACCATGCTGGCCAAACACAAGACGATATTCGACTCTCACACCTCGGTTCTGGGGCAGACTTCAGCGGCCACCCATCGGATTGAAACGGATGGTTCCTGCATCATTCGCCGACGCCCGTACCGCGTTTCGCCTAAAGAGCGCAAAATTATCCAAGAAAACGTCGACGACATGCTGAAGAGAAACATCGTTCGTCTTCTGCGAGTTCCTGGTCATCACCCATGGTGCTTGTTCAAAAGAAAGACGGTTCCGTGAGATTTTGTGTGGATTATCGGGCACTCAACAAAATCACGCGCAAAGATGTGTACCCGATGCCTCGGATCGACGATGCTTTAGACACCTTGCAAGGCGCAGAATATTTTTCTAGTCTTGATCTTCGATCCGGGTACTGGCAGATCCCCATGAATGAGGCCGATAAAGAGAAAACCGCTTTCGCAACACCCGATGGACTCTACGAATTTAATGTCATGCCGTTTGGGCTTTGCAACGCTCCGGCCACCTTCGAGCGTATGATAGACAATGTTCTTCGTGGATTGAAATGGAAAACGTGCCTGTGCTACCTCGACGACATTGTTATCTTTTCGTCCACGTTTAAAGAGCACCTCCAGCGCCTTGATCAAGTTTTAACTTGCCTCAGTAATGCCGGCCTGCAACTCAACGCAAAAAAATGTCACTTCGCAAGTAAATCTATCAAAGTGTTGGGTCATGTTGTTAGCAAAGATGGAATTCGTCCTGATCCCGACAAAATTACGGCCGTCATTAATTTTCCCCGACCTCTCCGCCAGAAAGAGCTGCGCAGTTTCCTAAGATTGGCATCGTACTTCCGTCGTTTCATTCGCAACTTTTCTACAATTGCTTCACCTCTGCACAAACTCCTCGCTGCAAATTCTTCATTTTACTGGTCGGAAGATTGTGAGACAGCGTTTACAACACTCAAACAGGCCCTCACTTCTTCGCCTGTACTCAGCCATTTTGATGAAAACGCCCCAACAATACTCCATACACATGCCAGTGGCCATGGTATCGGGGCTGTGCTCTTGCAATGCACTGCTTCTTCTATGGAAAAAGTAGTTGCGTATGCCAGCCGCACGTTGACGCAAGCCGAAAAAAACTATACCATTACCGAGCAGGAGTGCCTCGCTGTCGTTTGGTCTATTCAAAAGTTCCGGCCCTACTTATACGGACGTCATTTCACGGTTGTAACCGACCACCATGCACTCTGCTGGTTGTCGTCCATCAAAAACTTAACCGGACGCCTCGGCCGCTGGATACTTCGCCTACAGGAGTACAACTTTACCGTGACATACAAGACCGGCAAGAAACACGCTGATGCCGACGCTCTTTCACGTTGTCCCCTGTCGTCCACGGAGGACAGTTGCTTAGCGTCTGCTCAGCAAGTGGCAGCTATCCCTATTGCCGTCGCGGAACATGTCAGCCCGGAACTCCCATCTGATCTCGTCTCTCTTCAGCGTTCGGATACGTACTGTCGCAACCTGATTGATCTTTTGGACGGTTCCGCTCGACCACCAAACAGTCGCTCACGCCGCCAACTGAAAAAATTTAGACTCTTGAATGGTGGTGGCCTTTACTACTACAATTACCAGCCTACCGGCGACAAGTGGGTCCCCGTCGTTCCGCGTTGTCTTGGGTCACACATTTTGGGAAGTTTTCATGACGATGCTACGGCTGGTCACCTTGCCTTCCAGAAGATATACGACCGCATCAAAAGCCGTTGTTTTTGGCCCGGCCTTTCAACGAGCGTCGCCAAGTATGTTGCGTCGTGTGAACCATGCCAACGCCGCAAACGACCCACTTCTGCCCCAGTGGGGACGCTCCAACCCCTTCCGTGCCCTTCAGCTCCCTTCGATATTGTCGGGATTGACCTGTACGGACCTCTTCCTGTAACTGCAGCCGGCCATCGGTGGGTTGTCACAGCAGTGGATCACTTAACCCGTTATGCCGAAACTGCTGCTATTTCCTCGGGCTGCGCTTCAGAAATTGCTGACTTCTTTTTGCGGGCCATTTTCCTGCGTCACGGTCCCCCTCGAGTTCTCCTCAGTGACCGTGGACGAACGTTCCTTTCTTCGCTACTTTCTGAAGTGCTTCGAGCCGCTGACACCGCTCATAAAACTACATCGAGCTACCACCCGCAAACAAACGGCCTGACGGAGCGCTTCCATCGGACTCTTTCGGACATGCTTTCCTTCTACATTGGCCCTGACCACACCAATTGGGACACTATTTTACCGTTTGTAACCTATGCCGACAATACCGCTGTGCAACAAACCACTGGATTCTCGCCATTTTTCCTCGTCTATGGCCGTTCACCTTCCTCTGTACTCACGCGTGTTTTCTCTCCGCACCTATCGCGCCAACAGCGAACCTTCCCGACCAGTTTGTTTCTAGACTGGCTCACTGCCGCAGTCTTGCCCGTTTGAACACTGTGGCCTGTCAAGAAAGCCGCAAGTCTCGCCACGACGAGAAGCACCGTTCGGTCACTTTTCAACCTGGTGAAGAAGTTCTGCTTGCCACTCCCCTCCGTGTTCCTGGATTGTGCGAGAAGCTCTTGCCCCGATTCATCGGTCCTTACAGGATCCTGGAGCAAACCTCACCAGTGAATTACCCCGTCACGCCTATTTCCGGTGTCACTGACCGTCGGTGCCGGGGAACTGAGATTGTACATGTTTCCCGGATGAAGCCGTTCATTCCCCGCGATTCCTCTATCTCACAGTAACGGCCAGGATGGCCGCTTCAGCCGAGGGGAGTAATAGCCACCACTTGAGAGAGTCGACGGGAACGCTTGAGGTCTGCTTTATTTGCGAGCGCCGAGCACGGACACAAGAGGACAGCAACCGTTCCAGCAGCGGATATGATGATCAACCAACGAGAAGGAAGATGAAATGAGGTGATCATGAACGCGCACAATGTCTAAACGACAACGAAGCATAAAAGGGATATTGGCCGCTTCCCGTTGCCGTTGCAAACCCTCTTCTTTGCCAATTTCACGCTCACAATATATATATATTGAGAGAGTCGAGGACTCGTGAAGGAGAGCGGTTTATTCCAAGAGCCGAATCAGCCGATAACCGAGGAAGACCCCGTCAGGAAGCGGTGATGATGATGCCAGAAGCCGAGATGATGAAGATGAAGCGATGACGATAGGGCATCCTATCGGAGCACGGCGATTGTCCCAGCACAATAGATTGTCCCAAGACTGTAGATTCTCCTTGTGCTCACACTTATCTCCCCCCTCTTCGAAAGCGGTCACCTGGCCGCTGTCGAGGTTGTGTCGGGCCGCTGGACATAAGGCTTGAGCCGCGAAACGTGGACGATTTCTGTTCCACGGCAGCGACGATCGGTAACGGCACTGTTTGGAGCCACGCGATAATTTACAGGAGACGTTTTCTCGAGCACTGTATAGGGTCCAATATACCGAGAAAGCCACTTTTCTGAAAGGCCAGGGTGACGCACAGGAGTCCATAACAAGACCGCGTCCCCTGGGTGAAACGTGACGTCGCGATGAGATTCATCGTACCGAGACTTGCGGGCGTTTTGGCTGGCTTCTGTGTTCATGCGGGCGAGACGGCGGCAGTAAGCGACACGTGAAGCGAATTGTTCAGGAACACTGGCCGTGCAGTCAACAGGTGCCGACAAGAAAGTTGAATCCAGAACGGAGGGAGGTGGGCGGCCATAGACAAGAAAATAGGGCGAAAAACCTGTGGTGCGCTGAACTGCGGAATTATATGCGTATGTTACGAACGGAAGTATTGTGTCCCAATTGCTGTGATCCGGTCGGATGTACAGAGAGAGCATGTCGGATAGGGTTCGATGAAAACGTTCAGTCAAACCATTCGTTTGAGGATGATAACTGGACGTAGTTTTGTGAACGGTGTCGGCGGCACGAAGAACTTCCGCAAGAGTAGCCGACAGAAATGTTTTTCCGCGGTCGCTCAGGAGAACTCGGGGAGGTCCGTGGCGCAAAAATATGGAGCGCAAAAAGAACTCGGCGACTTCTACAGCGCAGCCAGTCCGAAGAGGGGCGGTTTCGGCATATCGGGTTAGATGATCAACGGCGGTCACAACCCAACGATGGCCAGCTGTGGAAATGGGCAAAGGACCATACAGGTCTATGCCGACGACTTCGAACGGTGCTGACGGACAAGGTAGCGGTTGTAGCATTCCAACCGGAGGTGACGTTGGCCGTTTACGGTGCTGGCAGGGCGCGCAGGAGGCGACGTATTTGGCGACACTGGTGGAAAGGCCAGGCCAAAAGAAACGGCTTTTGACGCGGTGGTAGGTCTTGTGGAAACCTAAATGTCCGGCAGTAGCGTCGTCATGAAAAACCCTCAGAATATGCTGCTGTAGAGATCGCGGGACGACGGCAACCCACTTGTCACCGGTAGGGTCGTAATTGTAATGGTATAGAACATCGTCGAAAAGTCGAAATTTTTGCAGCTGGCGGCGCAAGCGGTTGGTAAGTGGCTTCGTCGAACCGGTAAGTTGATCAATTAGGTTTCTGCAGTACCGGTCTGCACGTTGAAGGGACGGTAGATCTTCGATGCTGTCGGAATTGATTTCGTCCAAGGGTGCCATTGGGAAGAGGACTTGGGCCGCATTCGATGGCGAATCATCTTCTGGAGACACAGGGCAGCGGGAAAGGGCGTCCGCATCCATGTGCTTCTTGCCAGACTTGTATGTCACAGTAAAGTCGTATTCCTGTAACTTTAAAATCCAGCGACCAAGCCGTCCGTTTAGGTTTTTGAGCGATGAAAGCCAACAGAGAGCATGATGGTCAGTGACCACAGTGAAATGCCGTCCGTACAAGTACGGACGAAATTTCTGTACGGCCCAGACAACTGCAAGGCATTCCTGCTCAGTGATTGAGTAGTTGCGTTCGGCAGGTGTCAATGTGCGACTTGCGTACGCCACAACGTTCTCCACAGAGGAGGCGTTGCGTTGTAACAACACCGCACCAAGACCATGTCCACTGGCGTCTGTGTGCAGTACAGTGGCTGCCGTTTCGTCAAAGTGATGCAGCACTGGCGCAGATGTTAGAGCATGCTTGAGCTTTTGAAAGGCGGCTTCGCAATCTTCAGACCACACAAATGGGGCAGCGGATGCAAGAAGTTTATGGAGGGGTGAAGCAAGGGCAGCAAAGTTACGAATGAAACGCCGGAAATAGGAAGCTAAACCAAGGAAGCTGCGGAGGTCTTTTTGGCGGGTAGGGCGGGGAAAATTGTCTACAGCATTAATTTTGTCCGGGTCAGGGCGAATTCCGTCTTTGCTCACAACATGCCCGAGCACCTTGATGGACTTGCTCGCGAATCGGCATTTTTTGGTGTTTAGTTGAAGTCCGGCGTTGGCAAGACAGGTTAGGACTTCATCCAAGCGCTTGAGATGGTCGTCAAAAGTCGAGGAAAAAACGACGATATCGTCGAGGTAACACAGGCAGGTTCTCCATTTAAGGCCACGAAGGACAGTATCAATCATTCTCTCGAATGTGGCTGGAGCATTGCACAGGCCGAATGGCATCACGTTAAATTCGTAAAGACCATCGGGTGTGGCGAAAGCTGTTTTTTCTTTGTCTGCCTCGTGCATGGGAACCTGCCAGTACCCAGAGCGGAGGTCCAGGCTCGAGAAGTATTCAGCACCTTGTAAAGTGTCCAGGGCATCATCAATGCGAGGCATTGGATAGACGTCCTTGCGTGTTATTTTGTTCAGTGCCCTGTAGTCTACGCAAAATCGTACAGAACCGTCCTTTTTCTGTACCAAAACAACAGGAGAAGACCAGGGACTTGATGAAGGGCGAACAATATTTCTCTTGAGCATGTCATCGACGTTCTCCTGTATTATTTTCCGCTCAGACATAGACACACGGTATGGACGGCGACGAACGATACAGGATCCGTCTGTGTCGATACGATGTACCGCTGCTGATGTCTTCCCTAGGACAGAAGAGTACGCGTCAAAAGAACTCTGGTGTTTGGTCAGCAGAAGCAGCAATGCTTGCCTGTCCTCTGGCGGAAGGTCCGAACTTATGGCGGTGTTAAAAGCCGAAACTGGAGCGGGCGATGTGGAAACGTGGTCATCTGTCGAAATGGTTGACAGCGGAAGAACACAGGCTTCTTCATCGCCGAAAACCGAAGCGATGGTGGCACCTTGCGGCACTAAAATTGCTTCAGCAGATGTATTCACCGCGGCAACAAAAGCCGACCCACATGAAAAACGGACGAGACAGGTAGGTACGACCACTCCTTTGAGAATGAAATTGCCAGCTGGTGCAATCAACACGTCGCCATCGATGACTCTGTCGGACGACACGGAAAAAACGGTTTCTTTGCCTGGAAAGAGCACACAATCAGTTGTTGCGACCAGGCGGTCCGTTCCACTTTCCGACAAACTGGCAAGGCAAGGGTCAGTGATGTGAATGGTGGGTTGATTACAGGTGATGATTGCCGATGCTGATGACAGGAAATCCCAGCCCAAGATGACTTGATGTGCACATGGGGACAATACCGCGAACTGTATGTGGTGGCGAATACCATCAATAAAAACACGCGCAGTGCATAGTCCAGATGGTCGAATCCTACCACCGTTGGCACCACGCAGAGCAGGACCATCATACGGCGTTGTCACCTTGCGTATCCGAGAGCACAAATCTGCGTGAATAACCGAAATGCTAGCCCCAGTGTCCACTAAAGCTTCAACCCAAACGCCTTCAATGAAAACCGTTAATGTGTTCGATGGTGACTCAGGGGGACTTTGAGATTTTTCCTGTGATGCAGTTTCCCCCCAGAAAACTGCTGCTTTCAGTTTTCCGGGTGTCTGTCAAAAACTTGTGATGCGGGTCGGAGAGGGGACGAAGACCGGCGGAAAGGCGAAGGCGAACGGTGTCTGGGAGAACGTGGACTCCGGGGCCGGTCATCTGAATCAACTGGGGGCGTAGCGCGAGGCGGAGGAGGCGAGTACACACGCTGGCGAGGGGCGTAGTTGAAGCGGTTATCTCGCTCGTATGGGGCGTAGCCGCGCCGCTCGTCCATCTGTCGTCGACGGCAAAAGCGAGAAATGTGCCCTCTGATGCCACAGTAGTAGCAGATGGGCCGGTCGCTAATAGGGCGCGGTGCTCGCCAAGTTGAATGGAAAGGCGGTGCGGCCGGAGGTGCAGAAAGGGCGGTCAAGTGGCCGTGCGAGGGTGGGGACACGATATGCTCCATGGGAACAGGTGATCGGGATACGGCCTCGGAGTAAGTTGGCATGTGAAGAGGAGCACTATGACATGGCTGCGGAAGAGTTGTCATGGACACCAGCTCCTCTCTGATCATGTCACGCAGCCAAGGCGCGCGACCGTGGGTGTTCTGAGCGCAGGGTGTGTCACGATGATGCAACTCTTCACGGATGATGTCGCGAATCAGAGTACGGAGTTCGGCATAGCCAGAGGGGCAGGCAGGCAAAGTGTCGTGTTGAATGCGGATGGACTGAAGATGGTCGAGCCGCTGGCAGATCGTTCGCACGTCAGCAATGGTAGTGGGGTTCTGAATCGCCATAGCATTAAAGGCAAAATGAGCGATCCCTTTCAGGATGTGCCGTACCTTCTCCGTTTCAGGCATGTCCTTGTTGAACCGGCGGCATAGCGCGAGGACATCTTCAATGTATGAAGCGTAAGTCTCCTCCGGCCCTTGCACACGGGCATCAAGTTTCTTTTTGGCTGCATCCGAGCAAGCAGAGGTCGTTCCGAAGATCTTACGTATTTCGTCCTTGAAGTTCGACCAATTAGAGAAACTGTCCTGGTTAAGGAACCATGTCTTCGCCACTTCATTCAGGGACCAGCCAACATTCTTCAGTTTGAATGCGTCGTCCCATCGGTTGAACGCGCTCACTCGCTCAAACTGGTCCAGCCATTCCTCAACGTCTTCGCCCCGAAGGCCAGCGAAAAAGGGCGGTTCGCGTTGGGGGGTGGTGATAGCAAAGGTGGGCTGGACGGGAACTGCAGCGTTGCTGCCCCCATTGCTGCTCTCGCGATCCATGGGGCTAGTTGGTAAGCGCCGACCTGATCGAAGCTCCAGCTGTGCGATTGGGAGAGGTAGACGGCAGGATCGAAGGCACCCTCCACCACTTGAGAGAGTCGAGGACTCGTGAAGGAGAGCGGTTTATTCCAAGAGCCGAATCAGCCGATAACCGAGGAAGACCCCGTCAGGAAGCGGTGATGATGATGCCAGAAGCCGAGATGATGAAGATGAAGCGATGACGATAGGGCATCCTATCGGAGCACGGCGATTGTCCCAGCACAATAGATTGTCCCAAGACTGTAGATTCTCCTTGTGCTCACAATATATATATATATATATATATATATATATATATATATATATATATATATATGTATACTTACAAGGTTTTCTCTGTTTCCGCAAAGGGCTGATGACGTATTCTTTTGGACAAGCATCGGAGCATCGGTTGCTGCAGTCTGCGAAGGAATTAAAATCTGCTAGAGCAATGGAATCCTGGGAAGATGTTCTGTTGGTTTCCCGTTGGAGGTCCTCGACGCATTCATTTTTATGGGATGCAGGAGTGTACAGGTTGACTTTGCTAAGGAAGGTTTGACATCCACCTAAACGCAGCCGTAAGGCTGCAAAGGAAGGCTATAGCTTTTTCAGAAACTTGGCAGTTGAAAAAAATTCTGCCTTGTCCAGGATTATATTTGACCCAGGTTGACTTTGTGAGCGCTTCAGTAGAAAACGGAGCAGTTAACCTTTGCGAACAGTGCGTCTTTCAAGAGCTCTTGAGGCCGCCCGGCTTCTTGCGTTCTCTTCCGCCGCCAAAGTTGGTCGCACGCGTTCGACCTCGACAGTGCTCTCTCCCAGTGCTCAGTGGAGAAGAAATGTAGGGGCGAAGGTGGGACTGTTTTAATGGCGTTATGTGGGTTGTTTCTTGTCGCTTCCCCAACTGTTACTTTATAGTCCTTGTCGTCTTCCTGTGTTGGGTTTCCAGTAGGAATGGCTTGGATCTTCGAGATTTCCATGATTTTGTTTGATTGGTTTTTCTGCATCCTCTCTGTAGCTGAGAAGGATTTCGGGGCACCCCGCACACCGCCAAAGCGATGCGGCGCGGCGTCTGCACGTTCGGCTTAAGAGCGGACATCTCGGTGGCACCCTTTCCAGTTGACGTGGAGGAAAGCGTTTCCCACTCTCAATTCCGTGAAGAGAATCTACAAGGAAAGTATTTTGCGTAGAGTGGACGAATTTTCGTTCAGCAAGCCCAGCGGCCACCCACGCCATCCTCCGTGTAGTACGCGGTGTAGCGCCTGGTGAACCTGAAACGTTTGAACCCAAGTGGTGGACAAAGCCATCTTTGGAGTCTTCAAAAAAGTACAATTTTTCATGAACATCGTTCTAATGAAACGATTAGGTACCCCTTCACGTTGGTGATGGCGTAATGGGACAACTGAGCACGCACATGATCAGAGGGTTTTAAAAAACACTTCTCTTGGCTGGAACGGATCATTGGTCTCATATGATACGAGGCGGATTCGATTGCGCCAGAAGAGCACTCTGTAAATTTCAACCAAAACATTGAATGTGATCTTTCCCCAGCGACGCGCCTTGGACGCCTCCATGTCTGAGATGCATTGCACGCCGGAAAAAGGGGGGATAATCTGAAATGGGCGGGACACCGCGAAACACACATCTTATGGCTTACCCGACTGCTGCTTGGTACCGCACAACGCACGTAAATGAGTGGCGTTTTTCAGAATGTCTAAGATTTAGCGCACCTGGCAACGTTGCAAACGCGTGTTTGTGTTTACCCATCATTGCTATAGGACGATGTTCATGCCTCTGCATGACTCCTGTAGAGGTGTCCAGTGTGAGCCTGCCCGGATGAACTGGCAATATTACAGGTTGATTGATTGAGCAACATTTATTAAGACAGGAAAATCAAACGTCCGAGCGGGGTAAGGGAAGAAAGGAGGGAAATTAACACCAATCACTTAGACACTTGTCCACATTGATGTCTCGATGAAGTCCAATAGTTGAGGCAGTCGTAGGCCCGAGTCTTGTGTCCATTGCTAAATATTAAAAGCGCGACAGTCACTGACGGCGCTCTTACACCAGTCGTGCTGGGCCACTCTTAAGAGAATACGTCGCTATTTGTACTAGTAAAGACGTGTCCAGTAGAGTTGGGTCTGGTTGAGGGTTCGGGGCGGTGAAGATACGGTGGTGATTGAAGGCTGGATATGTCCACACCAAGCGGCCGAGGTCGGCTGGGAGGCTTGACTAACAATGAGGAAATCAGGGAGAAAGCTGAGGCGTGTACCATTTACGAAGTGTTTCCGGTGTGAAGGCAGTGTTTGCTATAAACGTGTTGATGAAGATCTCGCCACTAAGTGGTAAGGGCAGAAGTTTAGCTAGGTAGCATGTAGGAGTAAGGTTTTTTAGTCGTGCGCGTCTATCCATTTTGTAGCGATGAATCCGCAACGACGGAGATGGTGTAGGCGAACGAGACGGTTCCTCGACAGAGACCAGCGGAGTTTGAGTTTTTGTACACTCCTGTGCGGCCGCATGAACCACCTCGTTACCAGTCAAGTTCGGCTCGTGGCCAGGCACCCAGTCAAAGCGGACAGTGATGTGGTAGCGTTGAAGAATTTGCTCTTGGTAAAAAATATTCATGGGCATTGGGGTTAGTGGTGGTATGGGAGCTAAGTGCCTGTATGGCCTCGTAAGAGTCCGTGATGATTCAAAGCGAAGGTTGGGGAGCCGTAGTAGTGTCATACAGGAGGAATGATACAGCGGCGTTCAAAGCGAGCAGTTTTGCTTCAAAACTTGTTAAGGTGGGGTACATCATGGTGCAATATCCCGACAGAGCAGGAAGTTCGGGGCACGTCCATGCAAGACCAACACATTGAGGGGTCACGCTGGAATCAGTGTATATATCGACTGCGCCGTCCTGCTGCACCGATTGCACCTGCAGAATACGTTGTCTACCACTGAGGGTTTCTGAGTCCGATGGGGTGCGAGTGAGGCGCTGTGACGCAGTCCGGTCGGGTCCAAGGTGCGATGGGCACTGCAAAAGTGCATGTTGTGGGAATTTTCCGTCCGTCCCATGCAATCATGACAGCCCTTGGTGGGTCAGCGGCCGCTTGAAATAGGCCTATGCTTTGGCCTCTTCGATGATTGCTGAGACAGGGGGAAGGGGGACCGATTTCTCCAAACTGTGGATGGTGGTGTGCCGCGGCAGTCCGCAGATCACGCGAAGAGTGGCCCCATGTAGTAGGTGTATGATCTTCGTGTGAGTTTTATTGAGGTCGTAAGCCAGTGCCCTGTAAGTAAGAGTTCTCAGTCTCACGGCCCTGGCCAACGCCTGTGTGGCGGCTTGAGTTGCTACTCCATATGAGAGACGCCGAATGTATTGAAGAATGCCTTTCCACTTTTCTTCAGGCGCTGTAGCCACGTGTTAGCGCTGTTTTTCGTTACAATGGGCAGTCCTAGCAAGATTATGGGGTCTGTGACAATAAGAACTGGCACTAACCAAGTATGTTTAAGGTTCAAAAAGATGTTTAGGCTCCCATACGGGTGCCTTGTTCACAATGGCAAGTGGGGGCGAAAGTGATCCGGTTATGTTTGCTTCAAGATGGGACGTAGGAAACGGCCGTACACGTGTGGGAAGTTGCCATCATTGCGGCGATTAAATGTGCGCTCCATGGTCTCGATTGTCAGGGATTCTAGATAAAGCCGTGAGGTGCAATTCTTCTTTTTTCCGATTATTTTTGCATTTCCCCAATCTATTTTATGGTGAGTTGCTTCTGCGTGTTCAGAGAGAGGGTTAAAAGACACGGTCTTTTTTCTTACGTCGTAGATGTGCTGCCTGAGCCTTTGCGGAAAATTTCTTGTCTCGCCAACATAGCGTCGGTCGCAGTCTGCGCAGGGAATGCTGCAGAGAACGCCTGGGAACTTTTTCTCTGTGAGCTTGTCCTTCTACGCTCTCGCTGAACACGCAGAAGCAACTCACAACGAAATAGATTGGGCCAATGCAAAAATAATTGGAAAAGAGAAGAATTGCACCTCACGGCTTTATCTTGAATCCCTGACAACCCAGACCACGGAGCGTACCTTAATCTCAATGGCGGCAACTTCCCACACGCGTACGCACGATGCCTACTTCACATCTTGAAGAAAACCTAAACGGATCACTTTCGCCCCCACTTTTCATTGTGATCAAGGCTCCCGTACGGGAGCCGAAACGTCTTTTTTGGATTTTAAATATTCTTGGTCAGTGCCAGTTTTTATTGTCATGTGTTTTCCTGACCAGATGGGTTTCCGTCCAACCCTCGATTTGATTATGGGGTCTGTTCAGGCGATTATCCTCTGGTTCGAAATTGTCACTGGAATGGTGGGTATCGACGGAGGTGGTTTGCAGCCGTACACTGCCAAGAGCTCGGTCTTCTCTGGAGCGAGCGTAAACCCCAACTCAGACAATGAGGACTCTAGACTGTGGGCAGCCGCTTGAAGTTCCATTATTTGATCTTCCAGAGTAGGAACGTCAGCTGCCTCTGTCCATACAGTATTATCGACGTCATAAATGGTGAAGCGGGTCGCGGTTTCAGTGTCGAACCGACGTGCTATCTGGGACATTGCCAAGTTGAACAATAGAGGTCCAAAGATTGAGCCTTGAGGGACTCCTCTATCCAGGTAGTAAATAAGTGGATCCCATCTTGGGTGTGACCCCTGCAGTCGTATGGGGCGGCCTTGCAAGAAATTGCGAATCCAGGTTTTGGCTCGGCTGCTAGGATAGGCTTGGGCTAGTTCATCAAGTATCAGCGCCTGGCTAACATTGTCAAATGCGTTTCGAAAAGTCCATAACTATGCATTTTGCTCAAGCAGAAGAAGAGCTCGCGGTAAAAATACCAGAGCTAGACAGGTCAAACACCATACAGGATTGACGGTTCTGTTTACTCTTAGGTTATTCCGGCGTAATAGTGGATCCTTGGGGGGTCTCTAGGGGACAGCCCCCCTTCGAGCCAGTTGCTGTATCTCGGCATTCCCATTTAATTGCGATTTTATCGCATTACTCTCCACTTGGCAACAACGTAATGTTATCAGCATGACTTCAATCTCAGAATCGGCGTGCATCCACTCCGCACAAGTCTCACGTTTCATCCCATTGCGGATCGTTCATTGGTGCCAATGAACTCCCGCCGATTTTGCTGCCAAGCGTTCCCCAGAAGCAGACGCCTTGGCTCTGAGCACGAGAGAACGGATCAGCAGCGCCGTTGGAGACGACAAAGACTCAACAAAAGAAACTGACGTGCAAGCAGCCCGCAAGGCTGCTTCGTTGAAAATAAAGAATTCATTTGAATGACTTCACGGCCTCTAATGTCAGAAGGGGGAATCTCAAACCTTAAGTATTTTAGAAACTCAAAGGCTCTTTCTACTATCGAGGAAGGAAGATCGTATTAGCGTGAAGCTTTCGATGGTGGAAATTAAGCAGGTGGACATTTGCTATTCATTTGTTTCCATTCGAGTTATTTAAAAGATCGAGTAGCTGAGAGTAAGTGTAAATACTTACACCTAATACCCAGATACAAACTGCTTAAACGTGTCGTAATGGATCAATCAGAAACTAAGAAAAATAGTGCAATCGCACAGACGTCGTCTTGAAAACGTAAGGGACTTGGGTTGCATTCCGACCGGAGGTGCGTTGTTTTCTTGGTCTCCCTGTTGCACCACAGCCTACCATCATCATCATCTCGTGAACCTCACTTCGTAAAGTTGGCTTTTGTGTAGTGTGTATTTTAGGCTTAAGTATTTTAGAAACTCAAAGACCCTTTCTACTATCGAGGAATATCGTATTAACGTGAAGCTTTCTCTGGTGGAAATTAAGCAGGTGGACATTTGCGATTCATTTGTTTCCATTCAAGTTATTTAAAAGTTCGAGTAGCTTCCCGATGCAGTTACGGCTGGGCTTCGGGCATGTCATCAAGAGCCATCAGTGTGCTCTAGAAGGCTTCGCTTTAACAAGTTGTGGCCTGGCGCTATGCCTCCAGCCTCGTGCGCTGGTCATCATAGCAGCGGAAGGGTGAGTGCACCTCGCAGTCTGCCTAAAATTCAGCGACAAGAAGCAGCAGTGCCGGGTCATCGCCTTTCCCACATTTCTCATGGCTAGAGCTTAATTTTGAATTATTCAAGCTTCTACCCCTACGGAGTGGTCATTCTTCATTCGTCAGTGCATTTCCTTCGCTGGTCCATTGCCTGGATTGAGAAGCGAGCTGCTGGATGTCCCAAGATCGGCTTTACCTCGGTTTAGGCAATGCCGGTAGAGTGGCGAGCCCGCGGGAATTTCTTACCTTGCCATTAAAGAGAATCTATAGGTGGAACACCTTGGCTCAGCCTCTCGTGAACCTTGAGCCGAAAATGTGAAATGCTTCCGGGTCTTGAAAACAGAACTAATTTTCTCTTTCTTTTCTAGGCCACAATAAATAACATGATGATGCCGATGACTTTGGGCTTCGCTAAAACGGACCTGAACCACTTGTGGCGTTACGTTGAGCATCACGCCACTGTGTGGACCGGCATAGAGGTGTTAGAGCATCATTTTATCTACACTAATATAACTGAAACCCTTGAGCCAAATCCAGCAACAATGGTGAGTTTTAGCATGGTTTAAATAAAAAAAGCATGCATACATTCCAAGAACACACCGTTTTTTTCGCGCCCGAACTGTCATCATGGTGAGACACATAAAGGAGCACGCGGCACATGAGAATTTTTTAATTGCCTATTACATCGTATTAGAACCAATCCTTAAAAAAGGCTTTGCTGAATTGGTTGGTTCATGGCCTCAAAATTAAACAGAGCGCGAGATGAAGAGGACCGAGAAATATTTGTAGATGAAATGCCCGTGCACGACGAAGTCGGTAAATTAAAAAATCAGTTTGTCGAACAGAAATAATACCGATGCAGTTACGGCTGGGCTTCGGGCGAATTTGTTATTTTCAGGTTCAGTTCCCGTTCGTATAAATCACAACCCGAACCGATTCGCGAACCGGTTCGCAGGCTTGAACCGGTTGGCGAATCTTTTAGGAGAGTCCGTTAAGATTTTCAGTTCGAATCATCAGTGAAGTTTCGAAAAGTTTTTCATAGTTTAAAGCAACTACAAAAACCTAATACAGGTTTGGCGCATTCATAACGCCGCTTACCTTGTACATTTTCTGCAATTTTACCACAACAGTAAGCAGTTAGGCTAGATAATTAGGAAAACGTTAAATATTTTAAGTAACAATAAATAACGTTAAATACGTTAAAGTGAAATTTACGAGCGGGCCTTTCGCGCCGTCCTCACCTTTCATCGCCGCGGCAAATTTCGCAGCGAACACATCTTCTGGTATTGATCACGCAAGCTCTGTAGTGAGCTTGCTCAACTCCTCATTGTTGAAATTCAGCTGCTCTATGAGTGCAGTCACCGAATGGGCAGTATCCAAAACACCTTTGGCTTCACTGATAAGCAGTGTGCTCTGCTTATGACGGGGCGTTCTCTTTTCGTTGAGCTTCTGCTGTGCTTGCTACACCGCAGGATTGTTCACCTTGTGCACTCCGTTTCCACTTTCACTCTGCTTGGCCCCTGATCGTTTGCTTAAGTGGCCCGACTTCTCCATTCCGGGGCTTTTTAGCACCACACGATGATGAAGAAACGGGTGCAACACCCTGAGAAGGAATGACTAACTATATTTTACTATAAACTGAACCGGAACCAGAACTTAACTCAACTGAGAGCTGCATCTTACGGGTACTCACCTACGGAGCAGAAACTTGTAGGCTCGCTAACAGGGTTCAACTTAAATTGAGGACTACTCAGCGCGCAATGGAATGGAAGATGATAGGTGCAACATTAAGGGACAAGAAGAGAGCGCAGTGGGTCAGGAAACAAACGCGTGTTAAGAACATATTAGTAGAAATTAGGAAGAAGAAATTGACGTGGGCAGGGCATGTAATGCGAATCCAAGATAACCGTTGGTCAATAAAGGGACCCTGCAACACCCTTCGTGCAGTACAAGTAAACCTGCGCGACGTTTAGATTAGACCTCCGAGAACACCCGAGCCATATATTACACGTGCACGTGAAGCGGTAAGCGCGGAAGTCGCCGTGAAAGACGCGGAAAAACCAACCGCTCTCTCTTTAATTCTACTCATTATGCACCCCTGGCATGGCCTCTGCGACGTCAATCGGGCCATGGCTGTCCTGGCTGTCCTATTGGCTGTGGCTGGTCAACTTCGCGGCTAAATTCTGGCATTTCCTGTGACGATCAGCCGTCGTTGGCACTGTGTATGAACATCTTCTATGTCTGAACCTGTCAGCATGCTTTTGGTGTTTCTTTTGTTTTGAGTGCGCGCGGAGTTTTAGTGACTAACTAAATATTCCACTTTCAACGAGCCCACTCGACAACGAACGTTTATGGCTCCAAAAACGCCCTACCAGCCTGGGTGCTTGCTTGCGAGCAGGCCACCATGCCTGCTTTTTTGTGGCATCAGACCGGAAATAGACCCGTCCACGTTGTGGGGAAAAGGACGAAACTCCCCGGCCTATGACATATCGAAGGCCGCCGAACAGACCGCCGCAGGCCGCCTCCCTCTCCGGGAGAGAGCGCGCAGCTTTCGTCGCGTTGTCCGCGGTTCAGTTGAGAGGGAACAATTATGCGCGATTTTTCATTGGGCGTAGTTTCGGTGATAGTGAACGGATTTTCATAATTCTTGCGGGAGGAGATTGCTCAGACAATAGACTTTACCGCAAAATACATTCCGAGTAGTCGATGGTAAGTGTTGCAGGGTCCCTTTAAGGGTAACAGAGTGGATCCTTAGAGAAGGCAAGCGTAGCAGGGGGCGGCAGAAAGTTAGATGGGCAGATGAGACCAAGAAGTTCGCAGAGATAAATTGGTCGCAGTTATCGAAAGACCGGGGTAGTTGGAGAATGATGGGAGAGGCATTTGCCCTGCTGTGGGCGTAGATAGGCTGGTGATGATGATGGTGACCGGTATGATAGAAAGCACATGGCGGCCGATGAATTTTCCTATTTCGTTTTGTTCTTTCCTTCAGAGCGTCCCTGTGTTGTGTCCCCTGCTTCATCTCGGTTACTTTGCTATGTGCGAAACAATAAAATGCAACATGTGTCACCTAGCAACCTTATCAGCACTACTTCAGTAATTTCGTGGGAACAACGCGTATCCTTCGCGCACAATAGGTGCGGCTTTGCCCAGAACGGCAGCGGGAGAAAAAGTGATAATGGATGCGCCGGTGGTTGGAAGGTTTTAAGGCCAATCGTGTATTCTTCTGTGAGACTACCTGTAGAGTGTTGGAGCCGACAAAAACTGTCTGTGCTCGTTCACAACGGCGGTGCGAGCATAAGTGGGAATATTTGCACCTCTGGCAGAACGCCGCCAAGGACCGTCATAGCCAAAAGGGAATGTGTTTTTGTCCAGATGCTTCAGTGTTATATATATTGTTTCACGAATACAAAACTACTTCATTTTTGAACTATGAACCGCTCCGCTGATCAGCCTCTTCACCGAGGGAAAGAGCCGATGAATGTTTGATATTATTTAACTATCCTGTTCCCCACCATGCTCCCCTCGTATCCCTATCTGTCAGCACTCTCTGACTATGATCGAATACCAGCTGTAAGTTCTCCCAATTGCATGCCCAGCCTAAGTACACTCACTCCAAATTTCCACGATCTCTTAATGTTCAGTTTGTTCCATGATAACAAAATAGTCATTTCTTATTCTTGAACATTCCTCCCATCATCCTTCTATCCCTTTCAAGTTGTTTATAATTTACAAGCCTATGTGCGAATTGGTTCTTTACTCCGCACGGGGCACCTTGAGTATTCATGGTGACGGTGAGCAGCGACACCGCGGACCCCGAGCTCCCATGCATAAGCTGTGTCCAACCGTGGCGAGGTGTTGAAAGGTGAAGGGTAGAAGCCGTAAACGGTGGCCGTCGGAGCCTTGGTCAAGCTCCGGCCGATGGGCTCCCTGCCTGTCTACCAGGCAGGGAGCTGCGGGACTTCTTTGGATACCAGGGTAAGGTCAGTGGAGAAAGTACCCCCGTATGCCTGCTTTCCAATGTATCATAAGGCATTTTCCAAACCCCCCCATACGTGATCGGCCCCCAAAAAGGGGCCGCACCTAAGTTTCATTTCCACCACTTCCTAACTTGAGTATTCCGAAACCGAACAACTACTCTCGCTTCTTAGTGATAGATTCAGTTGATCAGTTGAAACCTCTTGCTTCAAAGTCCGTATTTCTCGTCTCCAAATTTCTTAAAAGTGTTATTGGTGAATAATATAAAGCCACAAAAACAAAGAACCGGTGAAATATTTGTTAAATTCAGTAGCCAGGATCAGGCTGACAAACATCTTCCACAAACCAGCGTCGCCGATCTGGCCATCCTAGTCACGCCCCACCGCAGCCTAAACAGCTCGTAGGGCGTGATCTCCGAACATGACCTCCTGAATGAAACTGAAGCTGACTTGCTGGAGGGCCTTTGTGGTCAGGGCGTAACTGGTGTCAGGCGTATAACCATACGTAGAGATGACAAACAACTACCCACGAAGCACCTCATAATTAACTTCGACAGGCCGACCCTCCCCGAATGTGTAAAAGCAGGCTTTATCCGATGCCCAGTCCGGCCTTACATCCCGAACCCGCGGCGCTGTCTCAAGTGCCACCGATTCGGGCACGGCACAAACTCCTGCCGTGGCAGACTTACCTGTGCAAAATGCGGCCAACACGACCATTCATACGAGAACTGCAATACTGAGAATTTCACCTGCGCAAACTGCCAGGGTCACCACGCTGCATAATCACGGAAATACGAGAAATTCAAACAAGAAAAGCAAATCATCAATGTGAAGGTCACGGAAACCATCACCTCCCCAGAGGCGCGAAAAAAGTTCGCCTCTTTCCCCCTGGGGAGGTATGCCGACGCAGCTCACCGGGGGGCGGAGCGGCGCCTGGTGTCCACAGGAACCCAGTTCAGTGACGCTGACCTGGTCCTGTCGCCGCTCCCCGCTGGGATGCCTCACACTTCCCAAACCGGCACCAAGCCACTTGCTGAGGCAGCAGCGGTTGTGGTGCAAACCACTTCTGTGTTGACCGGTGCCGCTCCCGGCCCTACCTCCTCGTCTTCCAGTGCGTTGGAGGGTGCCGAGGGGATGGACTCCGCAGGCGCCGCACCGGCTCCCACCGACAACGACACCGCACCACCCGTGCCACCCCTGGTGCCCCGGACGCCCTCGGCGATGGTGGCTCAAACGAAGCGCTCCCGAAAGGGGGCCAAATCCAGGGGGCCCGGTCCGCCAGGCACCCCTCTGACATCCCACGAGGAGATGGATGTCATCCCGTTCCTGCCTGCAATGCGTCACAAGGAGTGGCCTCCAATGTCCACGCCGACAGACAGGCCGAAAAATCACAAAAAAACAGCCCCAAAAGACGACACATGAACAAACACACACACTCCAGTCATTCTAAATGCAAATAATGGGAACAGAAAACATCACCCAATGGAACTGCAGAGGCATCGTAAAAAATCTTGACGATGTGTATGACATGCTGCATTCCCGTCAGCCAAGTACCATGTGTCTCCAAGAAACTCACTTCAATTCCAAACAGACAAATTTCTGAGCAGGTACACGGTATTCAGAAAAGATAGGGTTGGCTGCACCCACTCTTCGGGCAGTGTGGCCATTGTCGCCCAGAAATCATCAGCATGCCACCCTCTCTCTTTAAACACTCTGCTGGAGGCTGTAGAGATCCGTACGATAATATTTAATAGGTTGATAACGGTATGCTCCATTTACATTTCTCCTGATTTTGCACTTCTGAGCTCCAATGTCGAGGCACTGGTTGACCAGCTGCCGGAACCATACATCCTAACAGGCGACCTTAATGCGCACAACACACTTTGGGGCTCCTCCAGAACGGATGCCTGAGGTCGCCTGATAGAGAAGTTTCTTACATCCTCGAGAGCATGCCTTTTCAACAAAAAACAGACTACATACCATAAGGTAGGACACAATACATATTCACATCTTGACTTGGCTATTGGTTCTGCAGTTCTCTTTCCATGTCTTGAGTGGGGTGTGGGCAGGGACCCATATGGTAGTGATCACTTCCCCACTTCATTACCGTATATAGGTACAGGCCCGAGCAGTCCATGTTCAGATAAAAGGTTTAATGAATCAAAAGCAAACTGGAGCACATTCACACAAACATCTCAATTACACCACACATCCAAAAACACCTACAGGTGGACGAAGCAGCCCAAATCATCACGGCGCACATCCTCGACGCCGCCGAAAACTCCATTTTCCACGCCCCCGGTGCTCCGCGCTACCAAAGGAGGCCGTGGTAGAATGAGGACTGTAGGCGGGCGCGAGAGGCCCAGAACAAGGCGTGGGGTGTTCTTCGCCGGTACCCTACGTCAGATAACATCATTTGTTTTAAACGGGCAAAGGCTGTTGGGAAGCGAGTGCGTCGTGAGGCGAAAAGGGAGAGTTGGCGCACCTTCCTCACTTGCGTCAATTCATACACAGACACACAGAAAGTCTGGACACGAGTACGAAAACTAAAAGGACAAGAGACACACAGCCTTCCCCTGGTTAGTACAACAGGGGACACACTGGAAGACCAGGCTAACACGCTCACACAACACTTCCAACACGTGTCCAGCTCTGTACACTACACAAACACTTTCCTGAAACATAAAATCGCTTGTGAAAAAAAGTTCCTACATGACAATAACAGGTCAACATCTGGTTACAATTCTAAATTTACACTCTATGACTTTAGGGTGGCGCTGAGCACATGTAAACCTTCAGCTCCAGGGGCAGATAAGATAACATACACCATGATACAACACCTACACCCAGACACTCTTGAAACACTCCTATACCTATACAATGAAATATGGCTTTCGGGGCACATTCCACACTCTTGGAGGGAGGCCATAGTCGTGGCGTTTCTGAAGGAAGGGGAGGACCCTTCCTCTCCCGCCAGTTATCGTCCCATCAAACTGGCAAGCTGCCTGTGTAAGCTGCTCGAGAAGATGATAAATCGCAGGTTCGTGTACTTCCTTGAGTACAACGGTCTTCTCGAGAGCTGCCAGGCAGGCTTCAGGGTGGGGCAGATCTACCAATGATCAACTTGTTGCGTTGGAATCCTTCATCAAAGATGCATTTGTTCATAAGCAGTTCTGCCTTGCAGTATTTTTTGATCTTGAAAAGGCTTACGACACAGCCTGGAGATACGGCATCCTTAGCGACCTCAAGTCCTTTGGTGTGTCAGGTAACATGTTAAACACCAATTCTACTTTCATGTCCACGAGGAAATTTCCTGTTAAGGTTGGATCATACCTGTCCGCTATACATGTGCAGGAAAATGGTCTGCCACAAGGTGGAGTTTAAGGTGCACATTGTTTATAGTTAAGATAAACTCCCTCCAAAAGGCACTGCACCAACCATTTCCTGTTCCATCTGTGTAGACGATATACAAATATCTTTTAAATCCTGTAACCTGTCAATTTGGAACGCCACGTTCAGCTCAGTGTTAAGAAACTTGCTGGATGGGCGGACCCTAATAGATTTAAACTAAACCCGGGCAAAAGTACGTGTGTTCTGTTCTCCCATAAGCGCGGCCCTAATGCGGACCCTGAGATTACTCTTAACCGTTCATCTATTCCTGTTAAACGGGAGCGCAAGTTTTTAGGTGTCATATTTGATGATAAGCTCACGTTCATCCCACACATCAAAGGCCTTAAACATAAATGCCTCAAAACACTAAACATTCTCAAGGTCCTCTCCCACCAATCCTATGGTGCAGACAAAGAACTGCTGCTCCCGGTCTTTACCGCCTTAGTCTTGTCTCGGTTAGACTACGGCATTGTAGTGTATGGGTCGGCAGCAAAAACGAAACTAAAGATTCTTCATCCAGTACTCCACTTGGGCCTCCGCCTTGCGTCGGGTGCGTTCCGCACTAGCCCGGCACAGAGTCTATAGGTTGAGTGTAATAAGTGGTGCCTTGAGGACCAACGAACGTACATGGACTTACTCTACGCTTCTAAAATTTTATCGTTGAATAACCACCTTTTTGAACCTTTTTAATGATACATATACATCACCGCTGTTTGCAAATCGCCCGTCCGTTCCTTTGCCGTTCTCGTTTAGAGTGAGACAGGAAGCTTCAAATTTCGACATCTCATTTTGAGACATTTACACATCTTCTTTTACTGACGTCTTACCACCCTGGCAGCTTCAACCTGTTTGTTGTGACTTGTGCTTCGCGAAAATTGAAAAAACTAGGGTACCACAAACTGCTATTTGGCAGCACTTCTTGTCCCTGCAGTATAAGTATGAATGTGCAGAGTTTTACAGCGACGCATCACAAAGTGCCCTTACTGTGTCGTGTGCGGCGCACGGACCAGATTTTAGAATATTTAAGACCCTTAACTTGAAAACCAGCATTTTTACGGCGGAAGCCCATGGAGGTTTGCTTGTTTTAAATCACGTAGTGCAATATGAAATACCCAAGTCTATCATCTTCACCTATTCACTGAGTGTTGTACATGCATTGTCATCCAACAAGTCTTCTAAAAACCATGTTCTTAATGTAGTGTATAAAACCATTATGACAGTGTATGCAATAAATCTCGAGGTGATCAAGTGTTGGGTTTCAGGCCACTCTGGGATTGCGGGAACTGAGACCGCGGATCAGATGGCCGCTGCTACTGCACATAGAAATACACAGTACCCTACACTGACCTCAAGCCACACATCCGACAACACCTTCGCGAAACATGGCAAGCACTTTAAATCAACAAATAGACAACAAACTACACATAATAAAGCCACTGCTGGGGTCATACACGACTGACACACACAACAAACACACTGAAGTTGCCGTTGCTAGGTTGCGGATAGGCCACACTCATATAACACACTCCCACCTGCTCACAGGATCTCCAAGACCCCTGTGTAGCGGGTGTGGAGAGGCCCTATCTGTAATCCACGTACTACTCCAATGCAAAACACTCGACACAACACGACACAAACACTTCACCCAACTTTACAGAAAACACATCCTGTTACATCCAGCGTTTTTCCTCTCTGATAATCCCACATTTTCTGTCAAGCACGTTTGTAAATATTTACAAGATGTTAAATTCTTAGACTTAATTTCATACCACGCATGATCACAACCTGGCCTTAAACACCAGCCATTCTCACTGTCTTTTATTGATTTTACTTTCGTTCTTGCTTACTGATTTTAGTGTTTACATTCTCACCTCTCATATTTAACCACTGTTTTGGCGCTCTTTGCCCAAGTTGGCCTCGCGTCATTAACATCCAACCATCGTCATCATTGGTTCTCTAGACAACAACATGCCTGATACTTTTTCTGCCTTTTGAATGTCCGTGCGTGTAGGAGGTTTCGCTTGAAGAAGCAACCCTCACCCAAATAAGCATTGGTGGACGTGCCATTATCACGGGATCGTACGTGCCAAAGAACGCAAACATACCTGGGTGAGTAATTAAGTTCAGTTATTTATCTGTTACTTGGGCTGCCTATGATGAGCTGTAGGCTCGCCTTCATGCGTACCAGTACAGGACCGGAGGGAAAACTTTCTTGTGTCAGTTGGGATAATAAACTGCGTGAATTCGAATGGATTTATAACTGCAAAAGGGTTAGTTAAATATGTCAGCTGAATCTTCAGCGTGCAAGACATACATAATGGTCGACTCACAGCGTGAAAGCGCAGAGAATAAAAAAAAACAGGTCCATAAATCAGCATGGTAACGCCAACGTATTCGTGGAACCTCTTATAAACACAGCAGCTAATTGAGTGTTACAAATGTACGTAAGACTTTTCCGAAGGGGGATTACAACCAAGTTCCATGACACTTGCAGATGAGTGGTGAACCCCTGAAGAACTGCAGGTCGATGATTTCACCTGACAAAAAGAGACCCTTGCGAAATGTTTAGAGCATACTACTAACCAATGTGTTTTCGAGCTGTAGTATTGTAGAAAATTGAGCACGGTTATAAATTTGGTGAGTGACAAAGCACATTTCCGCTAATTACACAGAAAATGGGCTAGCAACGGTAATGGGCCAAGAGCCTAATGAAACAGAAATTACAGTACCTAATGTAAGCGAAACGGTATTACACGTAGTGAAACGTAGAGGAGAATGATGATAATGAGCAGGCATGTTGAAGGTATAAAAACCCCGTTATTGTTGTGCGGAGAATGGCCGCGGTACCTTCAACACAACACTTGTTTTACACATTGAATTAGTGCTGTGCATGAGGTGAGGGACTCGAACTGCCTACATCAACAACAGCTGCAAAAAAAAAGCGGCGCCCGCAATACCTGCATATCTGTTCTACCATTCCACACTAACGGCTTCGCATTCCCTACAAAATAAGACTAACTTTTAAGGTGTCCTGGGACTTCGTAAACATGATTTTAAAATACATATACAGCTCCTGAGGCAACCATGAAGAACTGTCGTAAGTTTAATCAGTTTTAAGGGATAATCAGCAATGAGCCTCAAGCCACAGGTTCGTTCGTTGGAGTGAAAGCAGAAAATATTCTAAGAGAGCAGTGCGAAGCCTCGTGCACAGGCGTGTCAGCGTAGCTCCAGGCTGCACGGGCTTCACCCGAGGCGCTCTGCTTAGCCTGGCGTGGCCACTGGTGTTTATGCTGATGCTAGCTGCCCGAGAGGGAAGCGAGATAGTCATGTTAGTTGTAAGTGGACACGGCAAGTTGGTTGCATTGAAGGGTGCAGAGCATAATAAAGGGAGGTGACTGCTGCAAACTTGAGACCGCTCACTTGAAGCATTCAGTTCCACCGTCTCCCCGTAACCATTGATGTAGAGTAGGAATGTTGACGACTGGTAGTAGATGACCGACTACGAAGATAACAGGGCTGCGGTGCTCCCGTACGGGTTCTTAACGGACTCAAAAATGCTTGGAAGCTTTGATCGGGCTCACCCAAGCGCAAGCTAGGCGGAAGGGTGGTTCCTGCCTTACTGCAATTTTCATACTCCAATTATTCACGTGGGCTTCAGTAGACGGCTCTGACAAGATTTTCCAAGGACAGGAAGTAGACTGCTGTAATGACATTTTCCAGAGAGCAAACAGCAACATATATACAATGTATGACGTGTGCGGCACGAGTTGATGACGCCTATGCTTAACAGGCATGTTGAACTAAGGGGCACATGTTAATTATGTGAGCACGGGTTGTCAAATCACAATCAATCTGAAGGGCCAATATGTGAGAAAAACCATCTCATTCCTTAAACAACCTAAAGGTACCGTGATGGACATCGCTGCTATCTTACTCACGGGGATTATTTTGGAAGATTTTTCCAATATGACGGGTTCGCTGTTTAAGCTCAACGAGTCACATTGCCAACAGTGAAAATAAGAGAGAGAAACTAAAGGCGAAGGAAACTGAAGACCGCTTGCTGAAAGACTGCTTCCAGAAAACACGTATTGCGTTGCCCCTGAGGAATGTAACGCGGACAGGTTATTTCGAGGGAATGCCTTGCTATATCTCAAATATGGACTTCCGTCCGGCAGGAAATACCGACAACTCATGGCCCCCTACTCCATGAGAGAACCAGTGCTTTACTCAGCGCACGTACGTATGGCAGCTGGACGTCAAGGCGTTCGGAAAACAACCACCAGGATCTGGCATTCATTTTTTTTGCCAAAAATGTTTGTCGATGTAAATAAATACGTGCAATTTTTTGTCATCTGCGAAGCACACGATCTAGTGGCTTGCCGAGCTAAAACCGGCTCTCAGCATATGGGCACAGGTATCGCCATCTGTTCCTGTGTTACAAGCGCCAGCCGAATGAAGGAACTTTCGCATTCAGAATGAAGCATCCCGCCTGGTATTACAAGAGCACTACTTTTCTGTTCAGTGCACTAGGAGACGTGAAAATTTTGCTACAGAATTCTTTAGCAGAATGTAGTTCTTGCTGTCACCGTGCGTTAGTGTTTTTTTGCCTTCTACAATCTACTTCTATACTTTTTTAAGTGTGCGTGCCGCCGCCCACGCAACTTTCTTGCGGGTGGCGAGCGGGGAGGTTAGGCTAATGAAAAGGGTGGGCATGGTGCCGAAGACCAGAGATGGCAGCGGAGACAGAAAAAAAATTGGGCCCATCTCCCCGCGAGGGGGACTCGAGTAAATGCGTCGCATAGGGGGTGGGTGTATTGCGTTAACGTTTAGTGTTTGGGGAGTTGGTGGTAGTGAATGCGTTGTATCAGCAGCTTCTTGACGTAGTTTGAATGAGACAAGGACATAAGGCGCGTTCGTAGCCTCCCATTCTGTGTCGGCTTTGTGGCGCAGTGGGTAGAGCACCATGTACATTGCGTTCCGCCCACAGGGTCGAGGGATCAAAACCAGGCGCCGGATGGTATTTTTTATATAGTGTAGGGGGAGGGGTGCGGACTACGACTACGGACGTCAACGCGGGGGACATCGTGAGTCACTGAAATGCTCTGCAGTTAAAAACCGACCAAAGGAAGAAGAGACCGATGAAGGTCGACGTGAACATGAAGGAGATAGGACAAAGCGCATAGGCGGAATAGCCCGGAGAGGAGAAAGAAGGGATCGATCGTCGTAATCCACACCTTTCTGACACCTGGTTCGAGGGACGAGAACTGTTCGGCAGTCGAACGGACTGCCAGTGTAGAAGGCCGACGCCTCAGCCAGTCCTCAAGCACAGCCTGCGCAAATCAAGTATAGACGCCGTCGTCCGAGTCTGCGCGGCAGGCGTGGCTGAAGCACCATCGAGGGCGCCGGCTGCTGATAGTCCGCCGCAGTTGCTCTACCTGTCCTCGGTCGCCGCGCCTGTCAGCCACGACGTCTGCGCACTTCCGCAAGGAAATGAGAGACAGTTTTTCTAACGTTTCTTGAATTTGGTGTGGTATAAACCGTTTGACGTATTTAACCCGTGGTCCATATCACATGAAGACCTCGCGACACCCTCAAGGTCTAAAAATCGTGACCATAACATCACATTATTCAATACTGTGAAAGAAGAAAGCTGTCTTGGTTTTCGCGATGCGTGCTAGGCCCCATAGAAACCCGCCCGCGTCTTCCCACGGGGGGAACTCTAGTAAATGCGTCGCAGAGTGGGGGGGAGGGGTATCGCGTGAATGTTGCGTAATTGGGTATGGTTTGGGAATGCTTAATTGTTATTTCGTCTTGATCATTCTTATTTATTGAATGAAGGAGAAGCGAAGGCAAGGAGTGTAAAGTTAAAGTCTGTCTTTATTGCTTGGTGCCGTCGTTGTATTGGACGGAGAGGATGACTGCTTTGTGGTCGCTAAAGTGCACTTTCAAGGGGTCAGTGAGGAGCGGTCGTGCGATTGAATAACTGGTGAAGACGTTGCTTCCATCGCGTCTACTCGAGTCAAGCAAAGCGTCAAGTCAAGCGAAAGCCAAGCAAAGACGTCCTTGACTGAATTCCGAACGCGCGCTCCGCCGCTTATATACACACCGCCCGCGTTCGAGGGAGAGGAGTACCGGGGAAAGACGCGCATGCGCACACTTCCGTACACAAGCGCGTGAACTTTCCACGCACCCTCCAAGCCGTTATCACGTGTACACGCCATGCCGCCGTTACTGTTGACCGCGACGCATCGCACAGGTAGCTACGACGCATGCGCACACAGACGCGCTCCCCCCGCACCGCCGCAGCTGTAGTTGAGAGCGACGGAGCGCACGAGGTACACGCGCTCCTCCCGCACCGCCGCACCTGTTGTTGAGAGCGAGGAGAGTACGGGGGAGAGACGCGCACGTGCGCGTCGACGCGACACGCATACGCAGTGAGCGTGTGGAGGGCGCCAACGTCAAAGCGTGACATCGTGCGACTAAGAAATGCTCCGCATATAAAACTGTTATGTAATAAAATTTTTACGTGCCTAATTGAGCGCCTGTTGCATTACAACGTGTATGTGGGAAGAAAAGCTGATTTTAACTTGCTTACCCCCACATCTTCTGACTGTCACCGAATTCCAGCTGAACGGGCGCAAATGTGCATAGAACAAACCTCCTCATATTTTGTCTGTATTTCTACATTCCGGTTCACTCGGTAACAGGAACGAACGTGTACAGATGTATTACGTTAGCCGCGGCCATTGCTGCCTAATGTTCGCAAGAGTGTGCAGGAACGTGTTTATTCTTTGGCTACTTTGTAGCCGATGTGTATGGACAGACTTACGCCTGGACAGAGGGCGAAGAATCCAGTAAAGATGAGCCCGCTCTACTATATTGTTGTTAATAGAAAACTTCTAACCACACAAGTTCACAGTCGGCTGGAAACATGCTTAGAGTTTGTTGGGAGCTATGTCGGGGCAATTGGCGTATTCATGGAAGGTTGTGGCCGTTACTACACCAGGGTGGCCAATCCTGCTATGGTGAGGGAGTGCATTACCGGCAATGGTCGGTAGGGTCAGGCCGCACCCCAAGCCCCTTTGTGCAATTCCATCAATACGGGGATTTTTTTCAATTCGGTGGGAATTGTCCGGCACCGGGATTCGAACCACGGTCCTTCAGCACGCGAGGCGGGTGTTCTACCTCTACGCCATTGCTGCATCCTAACGAGGAAGCCGAGCTTACCACACAGGAAGCCAGCGACAAACTTACACGCATTATCACGGAGTGTGCAGTAGAAGTCGGGGGCACTATGGCTAGACAGGATACTGGTAATCTTTCACAGGAGACGAAAGATCTAATCAGGAAACGGCAAACCATGAGAATCTCTATCGCAGCTGACTGAATAGAACGAGCCGAGCTCTCGAAGTTAATCAATAGGCGTAAGACATCTGACATATGGAAGTATAATATGGAGAGGATCGAATACGCTGTAAAGAACGGAGGTAGCCTGAAAGCAGTGAAGAGACGTCTTGGCGTGGGGAAAAATCAGATGTATGCACTTAAGGATAAGCAAGGCAATATCATCACAAATAGGGATAAAATAGTCACAGTTGCCGAGGAGTTCTATAGGAATCTGTACTGTAGCCGGGACACACAGGATAATGCCGAACGAGACAGTAGTTCGGAGGAGATAGACATCCCACGAGTAACGACCAAAGAAGTAAGGAAGGCTTTGAAAGAAATGAAAGGGGCAAAGCACCTGGTGAGGTTCAGATAACAGCAGACCTCTTGAAGGATGGCAGAGAAATTATACTTGAAAAACGGGCAAACCTGTAAACGCAATGCCTAATGACCGCAATGGTACCGCAATCTTGGAAGAATACGAACATCATCCTAATCCATAAGAAAGGCGACATGAAGGACTTGAAAAATTACAGGCCCATCAGCTTACTGTCAGTCGTCTACAAGGTATTTACCAAGGTAATCGCTAACCGAATTTCTGCAACCTTAGATTTCAGTTAACCTAAAGAACAAGCAGGGTTCCGTAAAGGTTATTCAACAAGGGACCATATTCACACGATCAATCAGGTGATAGAGAAGTGCGCTGAGTATACTGAACCCATATATACAGCCTTCATAGATTATGAGAAAGCATTTGACTCGGTCGAAACCCTAGCTGTCATTCAGGCATTACGGAACCAGGGGGTAGATGAGCATATATGTAAGAATACTAGAGAATATCTACAATGGGTCTACAGCTACCAGAATCCTCCATAGGGAAAGCAGTAAAATACCTATAAGGAAGGGTGTCAGACAAGCAGACACAATCTCTCCAATGTTATTCACACCATGCTTAGAAGAAGTATTCAGAACGTTGGATTGGGAACAGATGGGAGTAAGGGTTAATGGAGAATACCTCAGTAACCTCAGATTTGCTGATGACGTTGCCTTGCTAAGTAACTCGGGGGACGAATTGCAAAGCATGCTTTCCACACTGGGCAAACGGAGTAGAAACGTGGGCATGAAAATTAATATGCAGAAAACTAAAGTAATGATCAATAACCTCGGGACAGCACAGCAGTATGAGATAGGTGGTGAGGCAGTGGAAGTGGTAAGCGAATATATCTACTTACTCCAAGTTGTGAACCCAGATCCCAACAATGAGGCAGAGATAATTAGAAGGATCAGATTGGGGTGGGGTGCATATGGCAGACATTCTCAGATAGTGAATAGCAGCCTACCATTGTCGCTGAAGAAGAAAGTGTATGACAGCTGCATCTTACCGGTACTCACCTACGGGGCAGAAACTTGGAGGCTCACTAAGAGGGTTCAACTTAAATTGAGAACGACTCAGCAGGCAATGGAGCGGAAAATGATAGGTGTAACATTAAGGGACAAGAAGAGAGCGGAGTGGGTCAGGGAGCAAACTGGTGTTAAAGACATATTAGTAGAAATTAAGAAGAAATGGACGTGGGCAGGGCATGTAATGCGAAGGCAAGATAACCGCTGGTCATTAAAGGTAACAGAGTGGATCCCTAGAGAAGGCAAGCGTTGAAGGGGGCGGCATAAAGTCAGATGGGCAGATGAGATCAAGAAGTTTGCGGGGATAAATTGGTTACAGTTGGCACTGGACCGAGGTGATTAGAGAATAATGGGAGATGCCTTTGCCCTGCAGTGGGCGTAGATAGACTAGTGATGTTGATGATGATGTTGGGGCAAAAGAAAAGAGCCTCGGACTGGACGACCCTTCATCAGCAACACAAAGGAGATTCTGTTATGCGAGCACACAGCGAGACCCCATGTCTTCGTGCGCCTGCGTGGCCGTGCAGCCTATCACTCAATGTCGCTCGGGCTGCCACGTGAGGAGTGGCGCTCGATCCTGCAATGTCGCTGGAGCTACTGCCACAGGGCTTCCCCCCTCCCCCGAGAGAGGAGCGGGAGTGACGAGCGATAAAGTCATGCAAAAGTCCAGTGGCCACGCCGAGGAGGCGTAGTTAAAGAGGCAGGGCGGGTTCCAACGAAGTAGTTTCGGCGGGAGGCTCCAGGTGCGCGGGCTTCAGCCGTTTAATGCCCACGGTGTCTTGAATTCCATTGATGCCCAGGACAAACGTAGTTGAGTGACGGTGAACGACCGGATAGGGACCAAGCTAATGATGACGCAATGGTCCTCAGACGGGTTCGTAACGCACGAAAACGTGCGTGGCAGTTTTTGACATGAGCTTGCGTGGAAACCGTCTGGTACTTTGTAAGGCGAGTGGTTTGATGCCGAAGGTGCCTATAAACCTCTCGTAGATGTTTGACGTAATCGCTGGCAGGGACAGGGTGCGAAGACTCCTCGAACAAGTTCGCTGGCAAACGGAGAGATGTTAAACAAGCTCAGCAGACGTGCACGAAAGGTCCACTTTGTAGGAGCACCGCATTGCAAGGAGCGTCATAGGTATTCGTTACCAACTCGGTTGCGCAGCCGTGCGCAGTGAGTGAAACCTTCAGGTGCCGATGAAAACGCTCAATGAGGCGGTTCGACTGTGGGTGGTACGCAGCTGCTCGCAGACGAGTCGTTCCGAGAAGATGGAGTAGTTCGGTGAACAGGTACGGCTCGAACTGCTGGCCGCGATCGGTGACGACAGTGGAAGGGCAGCCGTAGCGCGATACCCAGGTAGATACAAGGGCTGAAGCTACTGTGGAGGCCGTGATGACGGGAAGAGGCAGGTTTCGCACCAAAGTGTGAAGGGGTCGACAGAGGTCAGGATATACAGGTAATCATGAAAAGGAGGCAGGGGGCCGATGAGGTCAACATGAACGACAAAAAACGTTCATCGGGCCTGAGAAATGGCTTGGCAGGGGAAACGGAATGGCGTTGGACATTTGAACGCTGGCACGGCGTGCAGGCGTGTACCCAGTCTTGAATGTCAGCATTCATACGGGGCCAAATGTGGCGCTACCCAATGAGTTTTTGAGATGCCCGAATGCCAGGGTGGGCCATGTTGTGGATGGCTCAAACAAGCAGCGAAGATGTGAGGCAGGCACAAAGGTTCGGGGAGAAAGAAAGGAGCCTCGGGCAGTACGACTGTTCATCGGCACGACAAAAGAGTTTCTATTTTGTGAGCACACCGCGAGGCCCGTGTCCTCATGCGCCCGCGCGGCCAAGCATCCTGTAACGCCATGTCGCTCGGGTTGCAGCGCGAGTAGCGGTGCTCGATCCAGCGATATCGCTGGAGATGCTGCTACGAACTCTATGGCAACATTGTTAGAGCACGTAGAAATCATCAGAAACTAGATAGGTTCTTGCTTTGTCACTTGTTGTGGTTTTTTGTATACAATTGCGACTTCCTCTTTCACTCGACGCTGGTGTAATGCGGTGGTTTATCTTTACAATGGTGTGTTGTTACGAACACGAAATGTTCGTGTTGTTAGGAACACGAAACGTTCACTCATTTGAAAAGCAAATTACTGCATGAACATTCTGCTAACCTTATTGTATTTTTTCCCTATTCTCCCAGGATTTCCGTTGACCTACAAATACGGGGAGGTAGTAAATATACGAAGATATTGGGAATGAACATCAAGACCTTCTCTATCGCAGTTGGCGCCAAGGAAACACTGATTGACGGCGATGAAGAAAGCCATACACAGAATTTGCCCGTGAAGCCAACCGACTTCATTTATCTGATCTTCCAGAATATCGAAATTACGTCAATGGAGTTTGTAAGTTTTATTTTTGAAATATTTAGGGAAGTACTACAACAGTCATAAAGGGGGTTAGCCATCACATGTATGGATACCTCCAGGGACTGTGCACTAAAACCAGAGAATCAATTCTTTTAGTGCTGCATGCAAAGTATTCATGTGCATTTTTTTCAATGCAACTAACAAAGGAACTAGTGTGAAATGTGAGCGTTAGACAGTAACAAAAAAATCTCCATGCATAGTTTTCTTACCACGAAGAAAAGTTTTAGCCCACTGTTCCAGAAAGAGCCGCGCTCCTTGAAGAGCAGTTTTCACGCAGCCTGCAGCTTCCAAGGAAATGAGGAGGAACTCGCTACTGCAAAAATAAATCATACACACTGAGGCACGAATTGTATAACATTAAACACAGCAGAGATGAGGTAATAAAAGTGACTGAACGAATTATACCAGGCTGCACGGTACCAGTCTTAAGCCAAGGGACACATGTGAACCTACAAGCCCATCTTCTAAGTGCCCCTAGTCTGGAAATAGGGAGGAGAAAGGCCCTCAAGGGCAACAAGGGAGGAAAACGCTGCTGTTAACGATGGGGTATGCGTAGGTCACCTAGATGTGGTAGTGTACAACAAATATGAACCACAAAATATTAATAACTACATTCAGAATGTCCGAAGAGTTTAACAGTACCCTTAGCCTGTAAAAAAACCTACTTAATTCTGAAGTACACGAAGAACGATACCAAAGAGCTCAACAACTACTTATTCATGAGTCGACTGTCGGATCTATTGAAGCTGGTTACCAAGTTGAACGGCCGCCAAAACGACCACCCATACTTCTCTAAACGGAGAGAACTGGCGGGGTTTAGAAAGTGGTGCTCAGCAATGGATGACATTCATATCAGCGATGAAGGAAGAGAAAAGTCTGTGGAGTATTATGGTCAATTAAATTAGCTGAAATGTATGAACTATAAAGATGCAGTTGATTTAGTAGAGCCTGTTGCAATTATCAAAGTCCTAAAGAGCCGGAAATAGAGGAGACCTGTGTGAGACACTTAAATCACATCTACAAGATGTGTTAGAAAAGGAGCATCCCACATTAAAAGGGAGGAGCTCCAGATAACCAAGAAAGACACGAAGACGCCATCTTGGCAATTTTAAATTGTTGACAGCATGTCTGCAAGGTGTATTCATGAAGCTTGACTGACCGAAGGAAGAAGTAGGTATAAACAAGAACAGCAGGATCCCCTTGGATATTGACGGTGGCACAGTCTTGTCGACTGAGTTTGGAGAACACTTTGGAACATTGTTTAACACCTGCAGTCAGATAACTTTGCGCAGGGTTACAGATAAATTTGAATTAGTGGGAAGTTATTCTTAATAAACATAAGGCAAGCACACTTCTTTGCCTGCGTAACGGAACGCTGCAACCAGTAGACGAATATGAATGCACCCAACGAGTAATGAATCTTCGTCGTGCTAGTGTTTGTGCCTATAAGGAAAAAAATGCGGTGCACAATAAGTATGGGTTCTGGCGGCCTGGGGAACCACTTCCTGCAAATGAAAGGTAGGGTACCTCTTTTAATGAAAAGAATGGCATGCAAGCAATGCCCTGTTATTGGCTGGGAATCAAGAGGAAGAGAGAGAATCTATGCATCTTTTATTTCTAGAAAGCGGCGATGTACGGGCGGCAGCCAGATAAGCGTAATTTGAGGGGAAAATGAAAACCGGCCATGTGGTCTCCAGTGGCAAAGAAACATTCTGACCGAATCCAGACACCGGCCAAAATACACACATTAGTGTTACAGTGAGGCCTTCTGGTAACTTAAACAGGCTTACAATGACAGGCTGTTACTTTATATTGCGCTTACTGGTGATTACCTTGTTACAGTGTGTGGCATCAGCATGCCATATTTTCTAACATGTTGGTGTTAGTATCTGGGTGTATTGAGGCAAAATAATGCGATCTGCCTTGGGCTGAATAACTCAGACTCCATAGATCCAGCTCCTTTTCGAACGCACATATTGGCAGAAAACCATTTATGACATCAGGTATTCATTGTACACGCTGTCGGGACGCTTGGGAAGAAGGGTGACCTACCGTACAGCACTCTCTTACATACCTAACCGGTGAAGCTGTAATGTGCTGCCGGTCTTTTACGTATTCAGTTGCCCCAACCATTATGAACAAATGTGTGACCGGTGTTTGCCATTGCCAAGTGGACGCTGCTCCGCCCACTCCGGGCGCTGTTATCGCTTGAATGGGAATTTACGCAGTAACTGCCTGAGCCCCAGCTCATCTGTTTCTCCAACATTCCAACTCGTCTATACGGGGTTTTTGCGCATGCATAGGTTTGTGCCGGAAGCGCTTTCTGTGTCACAGGACAGCGGATTTCATTTCACCTAACCGTATAAAATTTCGCTTTGAAACATCCAGCGTCTGGAGGAAGTGTTACGGAATCCCAAGGAAGCGCCGTAAAAGGTAGCCAAAATCGCCATTTTTTTAGCTTCTGTGCATTACAGCCCTACACAAATCCTACTTTATTCTCGTAATTCTAGCTGTGAGGCCATACATCTGAGATCCTTGAGTCATAAAACGCTTTGTACATTTTCATACACGTTACAGTACATTTTTCTTTATTCGTTTGGCTAACCTGGGTGGTTTCTGCAACGTTTACGATTTATCAATAAATCGATCATACGACCAATCAATAAATCCATGAATCGATACATAAATCATTCTATAAATCGATCAATCGTCAATTAATAATCAATGGAACTGTTTAAAATAATAGGTACAAATGCCAGGAGTACACAGAAAAAGCCAATCATAGGCGGCTGTATGAGGTCCGTGCTGTCTGTGTTACAGTACACCGCTCAGAATGTATGCGATTTTTAAAGTATACAAATTAAAACTAAAGTTCATGACAAAGATTGTACTAACCGTTTAGCCGCACCAGTTATCATAATCAGCATATCTCACTTAACCATCAAGCGCGGTAATCACTGCTGCACTGAACAAGCGGTTAGTATTCAACAAGAAAAGTGATTCGAAAAAATCACGGAATATAAAAAAAACAGTTTTGTTGTAAAAACATGGCACAGTTAGTACTAGTGGTGTAAGAAGAACACCCGATATTTTTAGTGACAGTAAGCAGGTGGGTATTTAGAGAATACTTGCCTGTTGGTCCACTGTCGAAGAGCCTCAGCGGGCTGAAGCCTGTCCGATTAAACGGGTATGTGGCCAGCACTCCTGAGTCCCACAGAACGACCACTCCCGAAAAACGGCTACCCGAAAAAGTTCATTCACTCCGTACCCCGGCGCAAAGAGCAGAAGAGGGTGCAAACTCTCCACGAACTTCAACCTCCGGACCCCTGAAAAGCGTGCCGGTGCCGTATATCCCAGGTACAAGCGAGGCCTTGGCCCGCATTTTCCAAGGGGTAGGAGTACACATAGCCCACAAGCCTTCGGCGGGAGGGTAAAGCATTGCTGGCTGTACTTTTCATAGAACTGCACTGCAAGTTTCGTAACTGGTAGCACACAAGTACATTCCAAAGGAATGTGCCGTAATTTGTGGGAAGGTAAAATTACTTGATCCGAATTTAAGGCTGGAGAAACAGCAGAGCTGGCGGGTACTCTAACTCCGCCGAAGACCCGGCTGTTGCACCGCGCATGCATTTTCAAACTTCTGTTGAATGTTCTCCATGACTGGCAGTTCGGACGCCTTGTCCGCTCGGTTTCACTTCTCTCCCAAAGTGGACCGCGTAAGCAGGCGCTAGAAGCTGCTGGGTTTCACTTCTCTCCCCATGTGGACCGCGTAAGCACCAGCTAGTAGCCGCTGGGTTTCACTGCTCTCCCAAAGTGGACCGCGTAAGCACGTGCTAGCAGCTGCTGGGTTTAACTTCCTTCCCAGTGTGGGCCGCGTAACCACGCGCTAGAAGCCACTGGATTTCACTTTTTCGAAATGTCGACCACGTAAGCACCCAAAAGAAGCAGCTGGGTTTCACTTCTCTACCAAAGTGGACCGCGTAAGCACACGCTAGAAGCTGCTGGTTTGACTTCTCGCTAAATGTGGACCGCGTAATCACCCGCTAAAAGCACATGGGTTTCAATTCTCTCCCAAAGTTGACCGCGTAAGCACGCGATAGAAGCTGCTGGGTTTAACTTCTCTCCCAATGTTGACCCAATAGGCACACGCTAGAAGCCGTTTTGTTTCACTTCTCTCCCAAAGTGGACCGCATAAGCATGCTCTAGAAGCCACTTGGTTTCACTTCTCGCCCTAAGGGGACCGCCTAAACACGCGCTAGAAGCCGCTGGATTTCACTTCTCTCCCAACGTGGACCGCGTAAGCACGCGCTAGAAGCTGCTGGGTTTAATTTCTCTCCCAATGTGGACCACGTAAACACGCGCTAGAAGCCGCTGGGTTTCACTTCACTCCCAATGTGGGCCAGGTAAGCCTGCGTTGGAAACCGCTGGGTTTCACTTCTCTCCCAAAGTGGAGCGCGTAAGCACCCGCTATAAGCTGCTGAGTTTCACTTCTCTCTCAAAGTGGACCATGTAAGCACAGGCTACAAGCCGCTGGGTTTCACTTCTCTCCCAATGTGGACGGCATAAGCACCCGCTATAAGCTGCTGAGTTTCACTTCCCTCCCGATGTGGACCGCGTAAGCACCGCTAGAAGCCGCTGGGTTTCACTTCTCTCCCAAAGTGGACCGTGTAAGCACAGGCTACAAGCCGCTGGGTTTCACTTCTCTCCCAATGTGGACTGCATAAGCACCCGCTATAAGCTGCTGAGTTTCACTTCTTTCCCAATGTGGACCACGTAAGCACGCACTACAAGCCGCTGGGTTTAACTTCTCTCCCAATGTGGACCGCGTAACGCGTAAGCACGCGCTGAAGCTGTTGGGTTTAACATATCTCCTCCCAATATGGACCACGTAAGCACGCGCTAGAAGCTGCTGGGTTTCACATCTGTCCCAAAGGGGTCCGGTAAGCACGCGCTAGAAGCCGCGGCAACAGTCCTGCTAACTCGGCGTCTGTGCTTCCCACTTCAGGAGCGAACGCACTCGATTGGGCGAGAACCGCTCACGATGAGCGCTGGGCTGAGTGTTCTCCAAAGTCAAGCTTGCAGACGGCGGACGCTCCTCATAAGGCGCACGCACTCGTGCACCCGGTATTTCGTCTTGCGAGTTTTGGCGAGCTCCTCACTTTGAAGAGGTGCACGCACAAATCTGGCTGACGCCTGCCGCTCCTTCTAGAGCTCACGCTGACGTGCGCTCGATCTTTTTTATAGGTATTTTTTCTGGTGACGCGGTATGGAGGAACTGAAAGCTTAAACAGCTCTGCTATTAACATATTGCACATGTGTTCGCTCCTTGTTAGCGTGGTGGGGATTTCTTTTGCCTTTTCCTTAACACCCCAATAAGAAACCCCAAGTTTTGATCCCCGCTGTGTTCAATGTATTTCAAATGCTATGTCACTGAAGAAAAAAATAAGGGAACTATTTGCCGTGAATCAGGGAGGCTTAGGATTGGGAAACAAGAATTTCAATAGGCAGTTGTATATTTGCTTCCTGCAGACTATCATGTATATATTTGGCCATCTGGGCAAATATAATATAGTTAGTTATGATAAAATAGGACTGGTCTTTTTATGTTATCTTCATTGCTTACCTGCTGAACCTAATATAGCTATAATAGCTATAATATGAGTACCATATTACCTTAGGCAAAGGAGAATAGTTTTTTTATTTAGCAGCATAAAAATAAGCTTGGAAACTGAGTTTTAATTGTGGAATAAAATCGTGTGACAGTGGCCCATGCTGATGCAACAATGGACGGGTAATGGTATTGCCAACCATTGAAACAACAAACATGGGCACAAAACGAGAACCGAAGCTTGTACATGCCATAGCTGACCCATTCTGTGAAAAATCACCTTTGATATAATTCTTGTTGTCGGGAAAAATAGAGGCCGCCGCTGAAAGGGGTATGTAAATAAAAAACATGCACAAATGGAAGCTAAACCCGAGCCTCCCGATAAGAACTACTATGCTCTAGCACCGTGCTACTTCCAGTTTCTTTTTATTATGTTGAAGAAACTTCCACTCGAAAACCCTCGGCAAGAGGGTGGCGAGCTGTAGTCGCATATCAAACAAAAAAAAACAAAAAAAAACATCAAAAGTAAACTGAAGCTACAACAAAATTATTCAAGTTGCCCTTAAAGGGAGGCATTGATAGGGCAAAATTGAAACTCTGAAAGCTGTCTAGAGACCCACTTCAATGATCCTAGACGCTGTGTAGGCGTTGTTATCTGTTTTCAAGGCTCATACAGTCTTAGGGGATGGGTCAGCAACCAAGAGGTTTGAATAACTAAAGTGCATGGTTCACAACATTAACAAAATTGGAATTAAAAAGGAAAAGTCTTAAGATTAGTGCTTGTAGCGTAACACTTACGTAAGGCCACAAATGTAAGTTCACGGAAGGCCACAAACAAGCTATGGGAAGTAATTGGCGCCCGAACTCAAAAAAGTCACAAAACAGATAGAAATGCGATATTGCACTGAAGAAGTCATACTAAGTACTGGCAGTGTTTAAAACACGTAAACAGACCCTTTAAACCACGGAATCAGACTAAGGTGACGGCAGAAATTTTTATTAATATATTTTTTTGAGAAAGTAATCGTAATAAAAAAATACTTTTCTTCCCTTTCAGCACTCTGGTCTCCAAGCACTGGGGTGAACGAAGTCTCGGGAAAAATGCACATTACGACAGCCTAATTGCTGAAATAAATAAAACCACACGAAATGATTTTACCGGGCTTTTTAAAATAAATTTTGTTGTTACGAATGTAGCTACGTCAGTTGCAATATTATTTGAAGGGAATGAACGTTCAATGGACTGTTTTTTAGGCGGCTGGGCTATGCTCTACCTACATACTCTGCCAAGGCCACCAAGAATTCTTGCGTCGACTTCACGTGCACGCCATGGCCGGGTTCATCCAGTCCTCCCAAGAAGTGATGCGACAACGCAGGTGTGGCGGCATATCTGGCGCATCGCACTCCCAGTAAAGGTAACATGAAGGAGCGCGATGGACAGTTGGGTGTCGGGAAAATGGTGCACGATGGGATGCCGTGTATGTAGCAGATAGAGGGTGGAGTGAGAACAGGGGACGTTTGGGCTTTCCGGATTACAAATGCGGCTCCACGGGACAGCGTGGGGTGGGGAACTGCGGAACACTGCCTGCGGGTACGTAGTGCGCAGAGATGCTGTCGGCGGGGCGGATTATCTAAATTCTTTCGGGTGCCGGGTTGGAACAGACTTAGCCACAAGATGGGCGGACCCGGCAAGAGTTCTCGGGTAAGGGCGTGTGCTCGAGCATTGCCCTACAAAGTTGCTTGGCCGGAGACCAATTCCGTCGTAATGATTTTGGGGTGGATGGGCGGAGCAGTGCCTTTTATTATTGCAATAGCGGCGCCGACTGGTGTGCTCAGTTACGCTATTGCGGGCACTCCGGTATTGTGTCAGAAAAGCGCCCATGTAAAAGCCAGGGCAGTCGGTCCGGACTTCTGTCAAAAACTTCAAGTGCCCTAGAATAGGAAATGTGGTCACAATTCAAGGAAAAGCAGCTGCCTTGTAAATCCCCCAATAAACTCGAGATCGCTTTTAAAGTTGAGGTAAGGTGGCAAGCATTCCCGGAAAACCTTCGGTCCAGGAGGAGGAGGAACTTTGTTCGACTGAAGAGCTGGTAGCTGGGAGTGGTCTTCAGCCCAGGACTCCACAGGTTCTGCCTGCCGTGTTCACCCTTTTGATCAGCCATAGCTGCCTTCTCTGGTTGGAGCTGGCGTGTTCACTCCAGCTGCTCTTAGGAGGACGGGGAAGTTAGATTCAAGTCTCGGTTATTCTGGCACTCCCACGTGATGTGATACAGAGCACAGCGTTGCCCATAGTTTCTGCATAGGGGATTGTAGACTGTGGGGTCGGTGGCGTGTAGCCTCGTAGGTTGTGCGAGCGTGAGAATGCATTTGTAGTTGATGGAGGGTGATTTCTTTTCTTTTGACAACTGGTCAGCTCCTGGCGGGTAAGTACACCGGGTTAGCATTTAGTGTTGTGTTTTGTCGCTGAAAATAGCGAACGGTGATCTGCCCGGTCGTCATCCTGCAATGATGCTTGGTTTGCAAGTTCTCGGGATTACGCAAGGGTTGTTAGATTGCCGCGAAGTAACAAGTGGGGAGGCCTTCAAATAATTTAAGTATTTTTCGGGAGGGGGATTGTGCGCTAGTACATGCGTTGGTTTTTGCATTGGTTTTAAGATCTACGCACAACACGCATCTACGATCCAGCATCTACGCACGCACGCTTCTTGAGAGTTGGTGATGATGGTACAGGTTTGAGTCAGTGCAACGGCTTATGGGATCGCTGTCACTTTCGCTAAGAGGCTACTGCAGTGCCTTAGACTGATGCTCGTAGTGAGAGTAGTTGGGTTAGCAACAACTGCAGTTTTGCTGTTCCCACGCATTTAGTCTGCTACATCCGTGTACACCGTGGCGCTAGTCTCTGTATATTTTTTTGATGGAGTGGAGACTCTAAGCCTTCATCGAATGTCCAGGGATATGTCTAACGTTTTTTTAATGGTTTGTGGGATTGCGTGGCCCAGGCCTTCCAATACGTAGCGTACAGGAGCGAAAATGATAATGGCTAGCTCTATTCTGTGCGCGGGGAGGTGGGCTTGGGCTAATTCTTCTAGAGGATTGTGCTATCCAAATGATAGCAGTCGAGCAGTCGATGTACTTGTAAGCAAAGCTACGGGTGTGTTTTTAAGCCTTGCGGTTAATTGGTTTTATATTCTGCTTTTCTCGCTCCCCAAAGTTGGTGTAGGGGCCGACGGTTTTCGTTCGAAAAACAATGAATGCTTGTACCAAACGTAACATATCTTGCTTTTTCATGCGATGTTTTTGATTCGCAATTCTTCGGAGCATTCCTACGATTTGCACCGTGGTCGCTTCTAGTTTTTGGTTGCGCTTTGCTTTTGCAGGTTTCTTGTTTAGTCATGCCCAGGATCTTAATAGTTCAGGAAGGAAGGCTACTATGACGTCCAGCGTTACCGTTATGTTGTCGGCTTTGATGCGTCGCCTCTTCTGCACGATTAAGAGCTCGAATTTAGGGGGGGGGGTGGCGTAGGTATGTCCACACCATTTTTCATTGCCTGGACTACGTTCGTGGCCGGTCCTAGGCGGCCTTGCATTGTTCCAACAGACTCGTTGTGGATACATCTCGTAATGTCTACGGCATATATAAATTTTTATCTTCCTGCTCCATGATGAATATCCAGGATATTGGCCAGCTATACGTGCGGATTCGTCCGGGCGATTTTTTTAATATGGGGTACAAGACGGCGCCTTGGGGAGTTGCCTTGTTGCCGCACGAGATCTTCCCGAACCGGAGGTCTCGTACTTAATGACGGCTTTTCCGTCTCTGAAGAAGTATTCACAATAATATTACATTCTCTTCATTATATCGATAGCGCTGAGAATGTGAAGAATGGAAGCATGCTAGCCACCTTGCCAAATGGCTCTTTGAGGTCCAGGGTGAGTATAGCTATTTATTTGAAGAAGGATGTGGTGTGTCGAGAGGTACGGGAGGAAACTGAACATCATGTGTGGCAATTTTCCAGTTGTTTCTATCACATTGGTAGTGGGATAAGTCGATCTGTTCTACAGGTTTTCCGATGCACGAAGTTAAAGAGATCGGTCGAAGGGTGTCGACTCTTAGTGCACTCCCCGGCTTGAGTAGCAGTCTCGCTGCTGCTTCTTTTGATGCAATTGTAAGCATACAAAACATCCAGCATTCGTTCATAAAATTCGTCAGGGCTAACATGAAGCTTTACTCTAGATGTTCGAGTGCCTTGTTGCTGACGGTTTCATGCCTGGCGATGTATTTTGACAAACTTTAGCTTGGGATGCCGGTACCTCAGCCGAGGTTAATAGCTCGTCGAGGATAACGTTGGGTGGACACATGTACACAAGGTGGCGTTCTTCTGGGCAGGCTAAAAACTACTTTTTGTTAGTAGTTTCTATGAGGTCCTTTGTCCGGCCTGTGAATTGGTGGATGATAATTTGAATGGCCTAGCTCGTTTCTCCGCGGCTCTTGATAGGTTCAATAAGATGCCAGAGTAGTTCCCAGGTTGATGAGGTCCAGCTTTGCCGGCTCAAAGGCGGAGCATATTTGGCTGCCTCCACGTTATGAAGGGATATGCGAATTCCGAGTGAGTGAGAGAAAACTTTATTAAGGCGAGCTTCAGGCGCTGATGGTTGGCACCTGCCCGGTGCGGGGCCTCCCTAGTCTGGGAAGCCCTGGTCCGCGTTGGCTGCATAGGCCCTCTGCACCAGGCTACGCTGGACTGGGAGGTCGGAGCTGGTCCGCCCACTCCTCGTACGTTTTGTGAGGATTGGGTTAAAAGATGGGGTTTTCTGACACTCCCATACCATATGGTACAGGGTGTCAGGTTGGGAAATTTGTTTTTCGTCGTTGTCGCTGCCATTTTCGGATAAAGCTGCGCCTAGCGTTCAAGTGGTAGGAGTAGGTAGTTATCCACTGTTGGGATTAGGTCTGACCTTTGGATTATTTTTGTGTCCTATATTACATTACTAGCCATGTCTTGTGGCCATATTTGTATATGATGATGGTGGTTGCGTGTTAATAGCCAAAGGCCGACTATGGCAAAGAGCACCAAAACTGCGGTTTTGGCGCTCTTTATAAACTTTCAAATTGTTCAACAAAAACAAAGTAAAATCAGTAAAAGACAACGAAGATATCTGGTTTAAAAGCCAAGGTTGTGATGGTGCGTAGCAAGATATAAGGTTTAAAACTACGCGTGATGGGAAACGAGGTGCAAAAAGTTGATGCAGGTAAGAAACTTAAAAGTGTGTTGCACAGGAATCATGGCATCATCCCCTAAAAACAATGCTGGGTGTAGTGGGGTGTGTTGTCTGTTTAGTTGTTAGAAGTGTTTGTGTCTTGTTCTGTGGAGTGCTTTGCATGCAATGAGGATGTGAATTACGGATAGGCCCTCCCCACACCTACTACATAATGGTCTTGGAGATCCAGTGAGCAGATGGGAGTGTGTCGCGTGTGTGTGGCCTATCCGTAATCTAGCTACGGCAACATCGATGAATCTGTTGTGTGAGTCAGTAGTGTATCGTCCTCTGTGTGGTTTTATTATGTGTAACTTGTAGTCTGTCTGTGTATACCAGTCGGCTTTGTACAATTGCATCTTTATAAGGATTCCAATGCAACAAGTTGATCGTTGATAGATCGCCCCACCCTGAAGCCTGCCTGGCAGCTCTCGAGAAGGCCATTGTACGCTAAGAAGTACACGAGTCTACTGTTGATTATATTCTCGAGAAGCTTGCACAGGCAGCTTGTGAGGGCGATGGGTTGATAACTGGTGGGATAAGAAGGGTCCTTCCTCTCCTTCAGGAGCGCCACTACACTGGCCTCCCTCCAAGATTTTGGAGTGCGCCCGAAAGCCATATTTTATTGTATAGGTGTAGGAGTGTTTCAAGAGTGTCTGGGTGTAGGTGTGTTATCTTGGTGTATGTAATGTTATCTGCGCCTTGAGGTGAAGGTTTACATGTGCTCAGGGCAGCCCTTAACTCAGATAGTGTAAATTGAGTGTTGCAACCCGATTTTTACCCGTTATTGTCATGTAGGGACTTCTTTTCGCAAGCGGTTTTATGTTTCAGGAAAGTGTTTGTGTAGTGTACAGAGCTGAAAACTTGTTTGAAGTGTTGTGCAAGTGTGTTATCCTGGTTTTGGAGTGTGTCCCCTGTTGTACTGAAAAGGGACAGGCTCTGTGTATGTTGTCCTTCTAGTTTACGCATTCTTGTCCATAGCTTGCGAGTCTCTGTCTATGAGTTGATAGAAGCGAGGAAAGCGCGCAAACTCTTCCTTTTGGCCTCACGATGCACACGTTTCCCGAAAGCCTTTGACCATTTAAAAGAAATGAGATTATCCGACGTGGGAACCGGAAAAGCACACCCCACGATTTGTTCTAGGCCTCTCGCGCCCGCCTGCAGTGCCCATTTTACCGGGGCATGGTTGGGTTTCGGGACCCGCTGGAGGCCTGGGGAATACACTTTTGTCAAGCGTCGAGAATGTGCGTCGTGATGAGATTGGCGGCTTCCTCCACGCGTAGGTATTTTATGGATGTGTGGTGTAGTTGAGATGTTTCTGTGAATGTGCTCCAGTTTGCTTTTGACTCATTAAATCTCTCATGGGAAGATGGACTGCTTGGGCCTGTACCTGTATGCGTTAGTGAAGTGGGGATATGGTCACTACCATATGGGTCCGTGCCCACACCCCACTCAAGACATGGAAAGAGAACTGCTGAACCAATACCCTACACAAGATTCGAGTTTGTATTGCGTCCTAAATTATGGTATGTAGGCTGTTCTTTGATAAAAATCATGCTCCAAACGATGTTAGAAAATTCTATACAGGCGATTTCGGCCATCCGTTTGGGAGGAGCCCCAAAGAGAGTTGTGCGCATTAACGTCGCCTGTAAGGATATATGGCTCGGGTAGCTGGTCAACCAGTGCCTCCAAATCGGAGCTGAGAAGTGCAAAATAAGGAGAGAAGTAAATGGAGCATAACGTTATCAACCTAATAAATATTATTGTACGGATCGCTACAGCCTCAAGGAGACTGTTAATAGAGAGAGGGTGGCATGCTAATGATTTTGGAGCGACAATGGTTGCACTGCCCGAAGAGTGGGAGCAGCCAACCCTGTCCTTTCTGAATTCCGTGTACCTGTTTAAGAAATTTCTCTGTTTGGAATTGAGGTGAGTTTCTTGGAGACACATGGTACTTGGCTGACGGGCATGCAGTATGTCATGCACATCGTCAATATTTTTAGGGAGGCCTCTGCTGTTCCATTCGATGATGTTTTCTGTTCCCATTATTTGCATTTAGAATGACTGGAGTGTGCGTGTGTTCATGTGTCGTGTTTCGGGGCTGTTACTCTGGGAATGCGCTTTTTGGGCCTTTACTCGCCCACTACCGGTGCGGGCGCCAACAATACCCAGCACCCAACAAACACCTATCCAGAACCGAAGTTACAATATTCCGACTACTGCAAGCAAAGTCTTACCTCCATAACACCCTACTCCACGCAATGCACCCCACCCTCTACCTCGCATCTTACAAATACTGCCCCACCTTGGCACCCTATACCTTCCGGTATGGGGCTGTCAACAAACCCCGTACCTTACTCCTAATCCTCAACCTACATACGAGATGTGGGTGGCACAGCTGACCAGCTCCGACCTCTCCTCCCAGCGTAGCCTGGTGGAGAGAGCCCGGGTGGCCAGAGCAGGCCAGGGTATCCCGGACAAGAGGAAACACCCCACCAGGCGGGTGCCCAGAAATCGGCACCTAGGGCTCACATAAATGAAGTTTATTCCTCGCGCGCCTCCTTTGTAAGCTTGGACATCGAGGGCCGCTCCTTGGCACGGGCCTTATCTGTTCCCCAAACAAGTCAGAGTTACTGGTAATCCCGCCGAAATCCCGACCTAAGCAGGAGAGCGACATCAGACTGCGCATGAGCAACGGGCAGGCGATCCCGTAGGTAGCCAAGATCAGGGTGCTGGGGTTCCTGATCGAGCGCAACCGCCGGAACAACGACACGGTCACCCGACTGGTAGGCAAGGTAGCACCCGCAACGCAGCTGATCAGGCGAGTGGCAAACAGAAGATCCCGGATGAGGGAGGACAGCCTGCTCAGACTTATCCAGTCCTTCGCAATAAGCCACGTCGCCTACGCGGCGTCCTTCCACAACTGGTTGCTTCAGGAGCGCAACCGCCTTAACGCCGCCATGAGGAAGGCGTACAAGGCAGCCATAGGCGTGCTCGACAGCGCGTGCACGGAGAAGCTCTTCCAGCTGGGAATACATAATACGCTGGAGGAGATCATGGAAGACCAGCGGGTCGGCCAAATAGAGCCGCTCAAGGGTTCGCGAATGGGGAGGACCATTCTCGCTCGTCTCGGAATGGAGACGGTGGCCGGCCCTCAGAGCCTCGGCAAGCAGGAAGAGCGCGAAGTACCGGCGGCAGTCCGGAACGTCGTCCGAGTGTACCCGTTACCAAAGAACATGGATCCGACCCACAACGCGGAGAGGAGAGCGGCCAGAGAGAAGGCTGTGTTGGAACATCACCTGAACGTTCCGGGCACCAGATTCGTCGACGCCGCAGAGTACGACGACCGCCGGTGCTTCGCGGCGGTAGTGGGAGATGGGAAGACGGGAGTCACGGTGAACGCCGCGAGCATCGTCACGAGAGACGCGCAGCGAGCAGAAGAGCTGGCCATCGCCCTGGCCATCGCGGACCCAGAGACGACGACGGTGCTTAGCGACTCAAAGAGTGCAGTACGCAGTTTCGCCAAGGGTTGGCAATACTGTGAGCCGGGGCGAGTGCTCGAACGGGTAAACATCGACGGACGCAAGGCGACAATCAAGTGGTTTTCTGCCCATGGGGGGAACGAGGTATCCGAACTCGCCACCAACCACAACAAGACGGCTAACGCAGTCGGGCGAGGATTAGCTGGTCGTGCGGCAACAGTTGAATCGTCTGCAGAGTGTTGAACCGAGACGAGGGACAGGTAAGATATATTTCAGGGTATCACCAAATATTATAGAAATTGTAGGAGGGTGCTGGCACCGCCACACCCCGAGCTAACCAGGGAGGAAGCGTCTATGTTCAGACAGCTGCGGACGAATTCACTGATGACCCCGGTCGTCATGAAGCACATACAGCCAGAACCCTATACGGACGACACGTGCGTGTTATGTAACAATGCTAGGGCCTCGACCGCCCACTTATTCAAGGAATGTGAAGTGCGACCTAACGAGGCGGCAACCAGGACACACTAACCGCTGTAGATCCAAGAAGCAGTGCGCAGTTCTGACAAGGACACCCAACTATCAGCCGTTCAGCAGGTCCTGGAGGCTCGCGAAAAGCAGCACCGGAGCGAAAGCTGCGGGGCGACGCCCTCCCTTACGGGGCAGCGGCGTCCAATCCAGTAGGGAGTAGCGAAGGGCTGGTCCGAGTAGGGGTGACGTGGGGATCGACGAGTGGCTACGTCCGGGAGCAGTGTACACACTGTGTCTGTTGCAGGCATTCAACAGTCTTTCTTCCTTCCTTCCTTCCTTCCTTGCGCTGCGTTGGAGGCAGGAACGGGCCGACATCCATCTTCTAGTCAGATGTCAGAGGGGTGTCCGACGGGCCGGGCCTTCTGGATTTGGACCCCCGCAAGGGACCTTTCACTTAGTTTGAGCTGCCACCACTGAGGGCGTGAGGGGCGCCAGAGGTGGCACGTGCGGTGCAGTAGCGGTGGGAGCCGATGCGGGGCCCCCGGTGTCCATCCTCTCGTCTTCCTCGAATGTACTAGAGGACGGGAGGGCAGTGGCGGTAGCGGCATCGGTCCCAATTGAGAGCGGCATCGGTCCCAATTGAGAGGGTGAGCAGCACAATTGCTGCTGCCTCAGCAAGCGGCGTGGTGACGAATTGGGGGGGCGGGTGAGGGACCAGGCCAGACTCGCTGAACTGGGTCGCTGTGCAAACCAGACGCCGCTCCGCCACCTGGCGAGCTGCGTCGGCATACCTTCCCAGGGGAAAAGAGGCGAACCTTTTTCTCGCCTCCGGGAAGGTCATGTTCTCAGTGACCTTGATGTTCATGATTATTTTCTCCATTTGAAAGTTTTACATTTGCGGGAGTACGCTGCATGCGGCCACCGCAGTTCACACAAGTGAGGGTGTCTGATGGGCACCCTGATGGTTCATAAATTAGTCTTTTACCACTAAGTACCAATACTCTGAGTAAAGATGGTTGTGGTTCGTTTCCCCGAAGTCCGGTGTCGATCAAAACCCAATCGCGCGGGCTCCGGTTGATTTGGCAGGGGGCTGGCAGGGCGATGGTGTTACTCTTCTGGAGACGGCGGTCGAATTGACGAACTCGAGAAGTTGGGGTTGAATAAGTCAAACGAAGAGTTTATATACAGCTATTTACAGTGGGAAAACTGCGTACATAAGTAATAAAAGGAAAACCTTTAAACTGCTGTTAGATGCTAGCTCTAAGTGCGTACAAATCACTCAAACTTCTCAACTTCGTCTAACTGTCGTATCCTCGCAGCGCACACAAACCGCTTGAGAAACGATGGCCGAAACTCTGTCTCGCCGCAACATGTGCCTAGTTGCCCGGTACGGCGCTGTACCCTAGACTTCCGACGCACTCTTAACCTCTAGCCTAGGGGGCTCACAAATCCGAACCTAGCTTTAACGCTTGAGACTCCTTGTCCCGCCGGGAACTGTCCAGCTCAGCGCTCAGACAAGAACGATTTCTAACGGCCAAGTTCGGCCTTATAACACCTCGAGCTCACGCTCTCTCGGGAACGCCCCTGTAGCATTCGGACACGCTTAAGGGAGTGCCCAAATTCCCGTAGACAGCTGTCACTCAGCGCGCTACGGAATATTTAATGAGGCGCAACCATCTTTGGTTCAACGGCCCGCTCGCGGGCGAGCAAGTGCGCGCGACCCGGCGGGGTGAGGGCGAAAGGCGGCGACAGTGCACTGTGGTGACCGGGGCGCGTAAACAATGGTGTCTCGCGTTGTGCGCGCTCCGACGCCGGTAATTCCACCTCCCCCGCGCGTCACGTCGACGATCCTCGCATCCCGGCGGCGCCGTCCGTGTTTTCACTGGGGGATTATCCCCATGGTATTCGGTGGGCTAGACAATCCGTTTGCCATGCGTGCGGTGATGAATTGACGACGGCTGCCGCGTAGAGCCCACAGTGTCGAGCCACCAGAAAGAGTGGGGAGTTCTCACGAGCAGCCCGGGGCGCCTGGCCGCTGATCTCATCAGTGGGTCTTACAACTCCTTCGACACCGACTGCGTCCTGAATAGGGTATCATCCCAGCCGAATTCCGTTGGCCGGACCATCCGACGCCTTTGCGTGCCGTGACGAATTGGCGACGGCTGCCGTATAGAGTGCACAGTCTTGAGCCACCAGACAGAGTGGCGGGTTCTCACACGCAGCCTGCACGCCTGGCCACTGACCTCATAAGTGGACCTTAAAACGCTCCCCTTTCAAGAGGGTTACTGGACCTCTTGGTTCAGTCAATCCGAAAAGAATTTAAAAGGGCCACTCGTTTCATCTCTCCTTCGGCAATAACAGCGGAACAAACAAACAAACAAAAACACGTGGAAAGAGCTAGGTATAACCACAAATGAGCCCCCTTCCATTTCTGCAGCTGATCTGAACCCTCTCTCACCTAAACTACAAACACACCGTATTCACTAGCCGTTGAACCGGGACGGAATACTCTAGCAAACTAGAAACACACCAAAAAAATACTAAAAACACTAAGTAAACGCCACGAACAACGAGACAACTCAACCTATAACACTGATGCGCGCTATAACTGCAAACACGCACAAACATTCCGGGACTCGACAACAAGAACAAAAGGAATAAGGGCTGGCAAAGAACACGGGCAATTTTGCAGTCACCAAAAATAAAACGTTTAGAAAGTTTGCATTATCACTGTGCGCACGCACACAAATGTGCTCCTTAATAGCGTAGCCTGATAACGTTCCTTCAAGAATGTTCGGCTGTGCATTCTCTCACTTGAGGTGCACACAAAGTTCAGTTCGTGCGCGGATCGAGCAATTTGGTTCACGGATAGAGCACCCAAGGCATCTCGTCGCGCACAAGCATGGCACACACACACACACACCCACCAACGAAAAAGGACGGGTGAACGGGAATGTTCACGCCCGTAGTGGCGGTGTTGAGGTTCGGAGGCAATTCAATAGTGGCCTCTCCAAGCAACATTCTGAAAACAGAGTAGTACATTCGCCTATTTCCAAACCCTCTGTAAATGGCCCCGACAGGTGGGGCGTTGCAATGTCAACGCAAGTCTCGACTATTTAGCCCCATGGGGTGAACACAACTTCGGGGAAGACGGAGTGGTATCGCAAAATGCGACTTCGAGCCACCAGTAAGTACTTTTGTTTAGCTGTTTTCACTGCTGTCTTTTTCACGTGAGACAATTCACTAATTAGTTTTGAATAGTGCATATGAGAAGTTGTTTTGTGTATCAGCTTTATTGGCGTTGAAATTTTGCGTTTTAAGTTATATTCTATCGACATTATTATTATTAGTATTATTACTATTACTATAAATAATATTGTTACCATGATGACGACTAGGGCGACGACGATGATGATGATGATGACACGCTAGTTACTGAAGCATGCTTGAGAAATTGTAAATTTGAGTTTTCTTTTTAGAAATTGCGAAACATTTTTTTCGCTTTTCGTCTAACCCAACAGAATCATTTCTTGCATGGTGTTCACTTCAATACCCGAACCACAAACAAAACACCCCAAAAAAGATAGTGACATTGACAGAAAGCGCCTATATGCTTATCTGCCTTCATGTGCGTTTTCAGCAATTGAGAAGTGGCTCCAATGCGAACGGGGTGTATTGCGATTTCACACAAGCGGCATGGCAGCCGATGTTGAGCCCGCTTTGATTACATGCTCGCAAAGTTTGAGAAAGAAGAGTTAAAAAATGGGCAAAGGTTAGGGCATTGTCAGTAGACTTTGCAGCCCCAGCACAAAGAATAAAAATCTTTCATACGCAAACAATGCCATGTTCAAGGACGTAGTTGGATATATGTGGTTTTAATTTAAGCATATCGTATATTGACATTTGGTGTGGCATTTTTAATAATTTTGCAAAGAATGCTTACCGGGACGGGAGGTATTGATGAATATCATGCAGGGATGAAAATAAGCGCATATCTGGAAACAAACCCGAGCACCTACACTAACGCGAAACCTGGGGACGGGTGAAGCTTGCAGTGTATAACTGCATCAAGCGATTTCGATGATGCTGTTTCGATGTCTGGCGCGGTTTCGATGGTGAGCGTTCGGCGTCTGAGGCCTTAGCACCATATAGAGTTTTTGCCCACGGAGAGTAAACCATTGGGCGGTAGAGGTATACAGTTTTGCTGTATGTTTCTTGTGTCTTAGAAGCACGAGGCGTTGTAGTGCGAGGCGCTGGAAAACGACTGTCCCGGCCTGTTCTTCTAGTACGCGTTATGTTATAGCAAGAGGCTATCGAAAACGAGTGTTCCGGTATTTTAGTACCGTGACTGCATAAGACGCCGACAGGCCGAGCCCCTAAGGTGCTTCGGCCCTAATTACATGCACCTTGACACTAACAGGAATGGTACCAGTCATGCAACGTGATTCTTGCGCTGTGCTGTTTTCTTTTTTGAGGCGCTTAACTTAACTTCGTGATGTTCATTGTGCTTTTCAACTTGGAGAAACATGGTAAGTGACACCGCAGGAAGAAAATAAATATTATTATAAAACTACTATAACAATCAGTATTATTACGTATTCCGTATTAAAGCCTCGCCTACTTCAGAGATCACGTTCTAAAAATATTTTATAACAAAACTTTACAAATTGAAAGGCCGGAAGTTAGTAGCAGGACTGTATACAAGTTACTAAGTGAGCATCCGCACTAAATTATTGCTTAAAAATAAAGGCACAGGAATTTATCTCAAAATGAATAAAAATAAAATCTTTCAAACCATCCTTAGAAGTTCTCGTATGGTAGGCACGTAACCGAGGCGATTTAAACACGCACAACAAAAAGAAAACGTTCGGTTCTGCTTATACGCCCATTTATTTTTCTTCATCTGCGCCGCACACCACGGAGAATTTATAGCCTTTGCTGTCCATGGAAACAGCAATCCTTAATTGATGAGGAAAGCAGAAAGGCTCTGTGAAAGCTGGATTCTTTACCGGAGAGCAAAAAAAAAAAAACACTGATGGAAATCTATTAGCGCCAGGCACCAAGAACTAAAATGTAGTGGGGTTATGAAAACTTAAAATACTTAACACAAACTCATTTGAAATACACCCGTGCCACCAATGAAACGCTAAGCACACACATAACCAGCCAGGGAGCAGACGTGCAATCGCCCTACACTTGCGGTTCGGCCGCACCCCTATTCACATTATTTTTGTCCACCCACCACCTACCGTCGCACATAATGCAATAATAAAACAGATTTTCAAATTCATCAACCATCCAACCACAAGCTTCCAAAGGGCGACTCAAAACCCGCGCACGTGTTGGTCATGAGTGCATCACGAAAAGAATATAGCGAGGAGAAAACACCGGAAGCACAAAAGAGGAAGGGTGGAAGGTCAAAGTTTTGAAAGTTTGGTGGGGGAACTGTTTCAATGAACGAAAAAAGACGAACATGGCTGCACGGGACCCGTAATGGAAACCAAGGGGGCTCCTGCGGGGACTGTGTACCTCCTAGCACTCCTTCCCTTTTTTAGGGTGCAGCCCTTTGGCGGCTGTCCCTGGGCTGAGCCGCGTTGTCAGCGTAACCGAGTGAACGATGCAAAGACCGACGAGTGAAAGAAAAAGCGAACGGGGAAAGAAAGCAAAGGAGCAGAGTGTCGTGAAATTGGGAGGGGGGGTTGGTTCGCCCTGGCGGCACGAGCCAGCGTTTCCAAAAGTGTGCGGGGGTCGAAAGGAGGGGGAAGTATCTGTGCCCCCACAAGGCGCTCGACGGCGCGACGCTTGGCGAAAACGTGAGGGGGGCGTGCGCGTGACTGTGATGTGCGTTCACGTAAGACGAAGTTCGCGGTTCCTTCCTGAGACGCACTTTGCGGCGCCGACGCAGAGGCTCATCATCGCTGCCGTCGAGACACCCAAGAGTGAGTGCTCCCTCAGTGCACTGCTGCTTCTCCCAAATATCGCCTTAAGGTATATCGTAATCGCCAGCCAATTCTTTGCACATCAGATCTTTCTTTGATGGTTCTTGAGTGTGTTTGGCGGTACGAACGTCAACTGATTATAACGAATAATGGTGTAACAAATCGGCGAATCTCGTACAGCGTGGTTTAGATCGAAAAATCTTCTTAAGTCCGTGAGCACGAACCGCCTAGTGGCACTTCACCCATGTGTCCCGAAGGTTACGAGGTTCAATTCAAACAGTCTTTGTTTCTTCCAAACAGACAACACGAACTATTTCATGAATATCGGATTTAGGTGACAGAACGGCGACATTCAAGCCAGAACATTTGCGCAATGCGTTCACTTGCGCAGCAGACGACTCCGCTCCCCTACGTCCGGTCTGGACATGCGCACTAATCACGGATACGCCTGTCCAAAACTGTTCGCTCCCCCTACGGCAGCCCTTGCAAACATCTGCGCCACTTGCGGTGACGTCGACTAAAGGGTTAAGTCGAGTGGGGGTGGTATGAACCGGCAGAAATAAAAAAGATATGTTCTTGGATTCACCTCCATAATTCCTCTATACCGTAAACATGAACGGCGGACTTCTATAAATAGGCTGTCCTGCAAGCGCCCCTGGCAGTTCTTTGTTTATTTCAAGTGTTAGTTCTCGTTACATTGGGACGGAATAACTTGATTTAGAAGGAAACTCATAGCAATAGCCTCTCCATATTAGGTGGTTTGTCCCTAAGCCCCTCAGCGGGACCCGGGGTAAATCATAAGCGCGAATATAAATAAGCTGACACTTGTATTTATTTTACGTTCTCTCGGTGTTGTCGACTAGTGAGCACATTCACTTCCGCAGAGTCGTTGTGGTAGGACGTCTTGCTGCCAAGATGAGGTAATGCCAACAACCGCGTGCGGATTGCTTAAGGGACGTGTACAGCCTTTTCGGTTCAAGGAAAACACATCTGGATTACCTGTAATGCGACACCTCTTAAGCAAATAGCCAGAACGTTCTTCTTACCGTCCGCGAAATGGCAATACCGCGAAACACGCAGCTCCAACACACCGTCCAAGCAGAGCCTGCGCCCGCACGACAACCACCTTGCGACGACCACCTTTGAGAACTTGTGCTGCCACAAGACTGGACACAGAAACGCAGCCAGAGCTAGCGAATAGTAAAGTGCAGAGGCTCTGGTAAAGTGTGGTCCGCAGCGCCACCTCTTCTCGTTCTGCAGGTCCGGGGCTCTGAGGAGGATGTAGTGAGCTGCGCTCAGATGCTGGAAGTCGCAAGTATTGCCGATGTTTGGATATCTCCGGCCACTATTTTTCAGAAAAGGACTATTTGGCCCCCTCTGCAGTAATACTTTTGTACCAGGCCTTGCTATTGTGAGTTTCTTCAAACTTAAGTGCGAAATATGTGTGTTTCGTTTGTCGAATGGGCTGAAACAACGTCGCTTACATATTTGTTCACAGAGATTCTCTCTAACATTTCGGACTTTATTTGTATGCTTGCCTCAGGCAGTGCAGTACCCAAACGTCTCTCCATCAATTTTTCGCATTATGGTACTGGCAGTCATGACAAAAATGTCGCCCTGCTTTTCTTCATTACGAATATATTTTAACCCGAATTTTAGGTAGGCTGTGCGTTAATCTTGACTCAACTCCTTAGTTAGTGCCTGTAGTGTAATCCAACTAAATTTTTACAAATTTTTCATACATTGAAAACGTAATTCATTTATTTCTTTTGTTGTATTTATGGCGTATTTTTAACCCGTTCACTCTGCAAACAAAATAAATTCGAAATATATTTCAATTATAGTCGGCATAGCTTGCTATGCTGGAGCAACTTTTTAGGGTATTCGCAGAATACAGCTCTAACTGTGTATAAATCAGTGTACTTGTGTTGCATTGAGATTAAATTTCTACACTGTTCATTTTGCAGAAACAAATGCATTTTAACTATATTCTGAACACCTAAAGCGTATACATAAGAGGTTCTCTGCATTCTCAATCAATTTGGAGACTATTTATTATAGCATTTTTCTTGCATTGTTACAAATGTATTTTCAGTACTGAGTAAAACTTTGCAAAATACGTTTTTACTGAAAATTTACTTTATATACAAGAACCTAAGTACATTTGAAGTACCCTTCAAAAATCTCGCACGTATTCTAAGTGCAAAACTTTTCGCTAAGGCAGATTTCAAGCTATAATTACGCAAAAGTAGGTCTAACAAGCGTTATTTGCATGAAAAGTCACAAAAAGAATTCGAGCATGCCGACTTCTGCAACGTCGCGAGATGAGCGGGACAACCAATCTTTCGTTGGCCCGGTGGGCTGGACAGCTCACCGACACGACAAACGTCCTCACACCACTCAATAAACACAGGAGAACCCCGTAGTTGGTCTAGTAACATTGTGAGTTGGTTCCACCAGGCCGTAATTTGATGCAAAAGTTCGCGGCGTCGCGAACTTTGTTTTCTTGAGACAACTGACCACCAGCGCGCATAAGGGGCCTTTCGGGGTGGGGAGAAGCAAAAGTACACACACAACTTTGACGAGGCAAGCGTCGTGCGAGCATTTCAGCATCCCTATCGCGGGTTCTGATCCACTGCCTTCATGCACTCTTTTTCCGATTAGTTTAGCCTAGTCTCAATTACGCTTTTCGCGCACATGAGCACGCACGCCCATGCGAAGCTCATCGCGCATACAGCCGGCGGCACACATGATTTCCCTACTAGCCGAGAAGGCAGGCCTACAAAAACCAGAAAAACAATCACGAAAGTCGTGTATGCCAGACGTGATGGCAGCGTTCGGCGAAAACCAGTGGCAACCCACTGCGATAACTTGAGCTTCCTCTTTGGAGTTTGGCGCGTGCCTGATGGTGGTGCAACGTTGCTGGAAATTTCTGGGAATAAGAATACAGTGAGAAGAGGTCACAATAAACAGCCAGCATTGCCCAAGCAGCCAGTGGACGTCCGCCGGCCGTCCGGCGAACGTAAATTCCGGTTCTAGCGGGGGTCCGCTGGACATCCGTTGCAGATTTTGTTGCAGAGCCGATGGACGTCCTATAGAATAACATCCCCTAGGCATCCCATGCGTGTTCAGGGGACGTCAGGATTTAACACTTCCGTACGTCGAATCAGACGTAACTAAAATTGGATGTATATTGGATGTTTACTAAATTTACATAACCGAAAATGCTTTTATATCTTGGGCTTGGCACGCTCAAACAATGAAGAAATAAAAAAAAATGGCTGCCGATTACGATACTCCCTAATGCTACATTTGGGCGCAACAGCAGTGCGCTGGGGTAGCACTCAGTTGTTGGTTCTCTCGACCGCAACGATGATGGGCCTCCGCGTCGTCGGCGCGAAGTGCGTATCAGGAACGGACCGCGACCCGCTTCTTAGGCTGGGAACGCACACCATCGTCACGCGCATGCCTCCCCCACGTTTACTCCAGCGTCGCGCAGACGAGCGTCTCGTGAGAACACAGCCGCCGCTACCCCCCCAATCTTTCAGAGAGGGCTCCTGCCGCCACGGCGAACAACCCTCCCCTCACAATTTCGCAGCACTCTCCTCCTTTTCATTCTTTCACTATTCGGTCTTGCCATCATTCAAACGATTACGATGGCAACGCGGCTCCGGCCAGAGACGGGCGGCAAATTTAAGGGCTGCGCGCAGCACGCCTTGTCCGGTCACGACTCACAGCCCGGCTAGCTAGAGCGGCGGGGGGCGCGCGGCGACGCTCTGCCCGTCCGTGGTCCGGTTAAATAACGGCAACAATGTGTTAAGGTATTCACCTCATAGTGACATGTTTAGATGTTACTGTTACAGAATGTAATTGCGTACAACGATGAAGAATTGTTTCCCACGAAGGGTAATACAGAGAATGGCACCGCACTAACCTGTTAACAAGTATACATGAACACACGATTTACCGAGCACAGTAACCTTGCTTTACTCTTCTTTTTCTCTATTTCTGCTCTTCGACAGCACAACAAGACACAAATGTACAGGGGAAAAGAATCAATAACTAGGCCGCTTTTTAATTGAAATGCGTGGCAAATTTTTGTTTCGCAAAAGCGCCGCATCGCTGAGTACCATCGAACCCTACAAACCCAAATTTGGCGCTCATTCTGCGACCAATCAGGGTACGCTTAGCACCAAGCGTGCGTGGCCTATTAAAGCTGAGACATGTTCTGGGCTCAAAACCGTCCAAGACTACCACGTATCACCACATTCAACATGTGATTCATAACTACCCCCATCCCCCAGCCCACCTTTTGGACATCTTATGCACGAAGTTTTATAGTCCCTCGCAAACTCCGCCAGCTCCTCCATCTGACTACTACATTCTTGGGTACAGCAAACCCTGCGCCTATTTGATGCCCTCTAGCTTCTCGATTCAAGAATATAGGCAGGCCCTCGCCCGCATTACGCGCAATAGCACCCCTGAAAAAGATCTATTAAACAAGACCCCACGAAATCTTGACAAAAACACCCTCAACTCCCTCCTTACCCTCAATCTTCGACAAGCCTTGGGTAGCCGGTACTTTCCTTCCTCAGTGGCGCTAGGCCGACACCACCCTCATCCGAAACCGCACAAACCAATCTCCAGAGGCAATCTTCGCGGAATTTCCTTGACCTCACGCCTGGTCAACTTTTCCAGCACCTCATTCACTCCCGACTAGTGGCATTACTGGAAGAAAATGACCTATATCCTCACATAATTTTTCAGTTTCCAGCACACCCAAGTACTCAAGATGCACTTTTATAACTTAAAAAAGCAAATTATAAAAAATTTAAGTAAAACGGAACCCATTTTATACTTGGATTTGATGTACAAGGAGCGTTGGATTGTCACGCGTGCGGTAATACGGCACGGACTCTAAACAACCAATTGCCGGGCGGCCACAAAAAACTTCGTCCTAGCCTTTCTCAAGAACCGCACCGCAACCTTCGGAATCGGCTCCATCTAGAATGACCCTTCCCCGACTCTGCCCAAAGGAACACCGCAAGGTTCTGCCATCTCTCCACCCATTTTTAACACAGCCCTTCTTCAACTTCCAGCCCAGCTTTGTGCAATCCCCAACCTTCATCACGCATTATATGCCGATGACATTACATAATGGACAAACACTAAATCCTCCTGAGAGCAACAATACGTTCTCCAGTGTAGCGGAAGCTGCTTAGCACCTCCTTATTTCTTTCTCTACCGTCTGCAGCGGCCGGTCGACAGCGCGCCTTTGTGAAAGACTGGTATTCGCGACGCCGGCGCCTGCTTCCTACCCTCTTCGGAGAACAACTTGTTGTCCGGCCTTCTCCTGGGTTTAGTCCTGGTTGCATTGCCATCTGCTCGCTCGGGGGCCCTTTTTCCTCTCTCTTTTAGAAGGATGCGGGAGTTCCCCTTCTTTCCCACGTGGGAGGAACTCTCGGCACTCGCATCTTTGGAAAATAAACAGTGTGTCTTGAAACTGCAAACCAGCTCCACGTCTACTTTCTCGCTTCCTTCGGCAGCCGACATTCGCGGCTGCTACAAAATTCGTGACCCGAACAAAGCTTCAACGTACACGCCGCGATGAGCTCTGACGACAACACTCATACCTCACGCCTGCAATAATTGCCACAGAACTGAAGCTAGCAAATTTTTGGCCTAAAAATGCAAGAGTTTGGTTCAGCCAAGTGGAGGCCCGTTTTCAGGTCCGGCACAGAACCTCGCAGTCGACGAAGTACCTTAAAGTCGTCGCAGCCCTTCGCCCAGAAATCGCCGACGCTATCGACGACATTTAGGTTTCGCCCCCGACACAAGGGGAATACGACACCCTCAAACATATGGTGCTGGACCGCCTCGAGGCCCCTGAAGAAAGACTTCAGCAGCTCTTGTGTCGTGAAGAGCTAAGCGACCAACGACCTTCCCAACTGCTGCACCGGATGCGGCAACTACTCGGTGTGCACGCGCGTCAGGACGGCCAGTTCACACTTCTTCGAGAACGTTTTCTGCAACGGCTGCCCCAGTCGGTACGTGTGGTGCTCGCGGGTTCAAATGAGATGTTCCTTGATCGACTAGCGCAACTTGCCGATCGCATCACGGAATACTTTACTCCAACCTTCGCTCCCATAGCTGCTGCAAGAACACAGGAGCAACCAGATCGACTGTTGCGCCTTGAGGAGAAAGTGCAACAACTTACCGAGGTCATGCAGCAACTTTTCTATCTAGCGCTCCCCTACAAGACGAGCAAAGACGCAACCAATCCCCTTCAAGACAGCCAAGATCTTCCAAGAGAGGCCAGTCACGAGATAGACAGGAAGGAGTTTGCTGGTAGGACCGTTTCGGCATGGGTGCTAGCCGCTGCACTGAACCTTGCTCGTTTCTGGAAAACGTTCCAGCCAGTCGGTAACGGTGGCTTACAACATCGGCCCTTCACCCAGCCACCTGTTCTTCGTAGTCGACCACGTAAGCAACTCTCGCCTGCTAGTCGACACGGGAGCCGAAATCTCTATTGTTTCGGCAGACGCCGAGGATCGCCGACGTAGCAAGAACACATCGCCGCTGCAGGCAGTGAACAACGCTGCCATCGCTACGTACGGCGTCCGCTCTCTGACAATAGACGTCGGGCTCAGGCAACTGTTTCGCTGGGTCTTCGTTGTGGTGGACGTTAATTTCGCCATACTCGGAGCAGACTTTCTCAGCCACTTCAACCTGGATGTGAGCGTACGTGACCATTGTCTCAAGGATAACAACACATACCTCAAAGTACGTGGTTTGGAGTCAAACATCTGCTCATCTGGCTTCTGCACCTTCCAGCCAGCATCTGCCTACCACCACGTCATGGCCGAATTCCCTTCTCTCCCCAAGCCCCGCAACACGGAACAGCCGGTGAAGCATAACGTGACTCACCACATCTTCACCATCCGGCCACGGCGGCTGCCAAGCAACAGGCTACAACCGGCACGCAGTGAGTTCGAGCATACGCTGCAGCTGGGAAATATTCGCCTGTCGTCTAGCGGCCATTCGTCGATGGTGAACACGGCGCCTAAAGATGATGCGGACGACTGGCGCCCATGCAGTGATTACAGAGCCTTGAACGCATCGACAACGCCGGACTAGTATCCTCTGCCAAACATTCACGATTTTAGTGCATGGCTGGCAGGTACGAAAATATACAGCAAGATCGACCTCGTAGCGGCATACCAACAAATCCCTGTCGAACCGGAGTACACACCAAAAACAGCCATAACAACTCCGTTCGGCCTGTTTGAGTTTGTCAGCATGTCCTACGGCTTGAAAAATGCCACAGAGAGCTTTCAAAGGTTCATGAATGAGGTCACCCGAGGTTTTCCTTTCGTCTTTGCTACCTGAATAATAATTTGGTGGCCAGGAGAATGCCTACGAAGCACGAAGATCACCTCCCCCAGCTCTTTCAGCGTCTGGATGAGCATGGTCTGGTGCTGAAACTCAAAAGTGCGTGTTTGGTGTCGAGGCGCTCAACTTCCTCGGCCACATCACTGCTGAAGGCATTATGCCATTGGAATCGAGGGTGGAATCCGTCAAGAAGTTTCCAGCTCCAACATCTTTCCGCAAGCTGAGAGAGTTCCTCGGGCTCCTAAACTCCCACCAGCGGTTCATTTCGTCTTATGCTCGAGTACTCCAGCCATTGACCGACCTGCTGCGCCGACACGACCAAAAGGCACCAGAATGTTGTTGGTCTGACGAACACCAGAACGCTTTCCAGAAGGCTAAGGACGAGCTCGCCGCGGCTACCCTTCTCATTCATCTACTGCCTGAAGCTCCTATACGCCTCATGATGAACGCCTCCTCCACATTGGTCGAAGCAGTGCTGCAGCAACAGGAGGGTGCACAGTGGAAGCCACTGGGCTCCTTTTCGAAGCGTCTGAAGACTGCAGAAGTACGGTACAGCACTTTTGGAAGGGAGATGCTCGCAATCAATTGTTCCATTAAGCATTTCCGCTGCATTCTCGAAGGTCGTGAGTTTTGCATCTTGACAGACCACAAGCACCTCACCTACGTATTCCACAACAACAGCTCCTCCTACTCAGAACGGTAAATTCGTCAGTTCTCATTCATCTTTGAGTCTTCTACAGACATCCTACACGTTCCAGGGGTAGAAAACGAAGCAGCCGAAAACTACGCTTTGTCTCACGTCAACGCTTTTGGCACAAAAGTCTTGTATTTCGAGGCGATGGCCGCGGCTCAATGGGAGGACACTGAGTTGACAAGACTGAAAGGTGGGAGATCTCACTCGTGCTCTCGGAGGTTGCGCTTCGCTACGTACAGGGCATGATAGCCTGCGATACCTCCCAGGCAACCCCACAATCTTCGTCCCACTGAATTTTCTACGAATGGTATTCAACACTTCACTCCATCATCCACCCAGGTGTCTGCGCCACCCAGCGGCTGATAACAGAACTCTTTGTTTGGCTAGAAGTCAACGCGGACGCGCGACGTTGAGATCGGACATGTGAAACGTGTCACCAAGTGAAGGTGACTCGCCACACTCGTGCTGCACTACAGCAATTTCTGACTCCTGAGTCGGGGTTTGACCACGTCCAACTCGACCTATTTGGATAGCTACCGCCCTACCAATGTTTCAGGTACCTGCTTTTTTATGCATCGACAGGTACAGCCTGTGGCCCGAAGCTATAGCAATTGAGAACCTATCAGCTGAGACTGTCGCGCAGGCCTTTATTCAGACATGGGTGTCCCGTTTTGGCTACCCAGACCTCATAACAACTGACCGGGGACGGCAATTCCAGAGCAACCTTTTTTCGCACTTTTAACCTTCCTCGGCTCGAGGATGCAGCATACAACCCCCTACCAATACGCCAGCAACGGAATGGTTGAGCGCTTGCACAGGCAACTCAAAGCTGCCCTTGCAGCGAAACTCGATCGCCAGCACTGGGTGGAGAAGCTCCCGCTCGTTCTTCTTGGCCTACGCTCAAAGGTGACGGAAGACATCAGTTTCAGCGCAGCGGAAATGGTGTACGGCTCAACAGTGCGCCTCCCTGGAGAATTCTTCTCCGACCAGACACATTCCGGTCCAGGAAGCGCCGACCACATTGAGAAGCTGCGCTCATGGCTTGCGCAACTCAGGCCAACGGCACTCGCATCGCCCACAACAGGAACGTTTCCACTTTTCCCGACGTGGACTCAGGTACACACACATCTGTTCGTGTGACATGACGCAACGAAGCCGCCGCTCACTCCGCCGTACGATGGCGTGTTCAAAGTTTTGGAACGTAATAACAAGACCATCAAAATTGACGTGCGGGGCAAACAAGAAGTCGCCGCCGTTGGTCGCTCCAAGTCTGCTGATATTGAGGTTTCTGTTCATGCGGCCTCTCACGTAAGTTTTCAGTGATAACCAGTGGACTCTGACCTTTTTCCATTCAGCCGGTAACGGCTGCCTTTCTTTAAAAGCTCCGCAATCTAGGGGGGAGCCTCTGCAGTGGAAGCCGCTTAGCACCGCCGCATTACTTTCTCTCCCGTCTGCAGACGGGCTGTCGGCAGAACGCCCTTGTGAAAGACTGGTATTCGCGACGCCGGCGCCAGCTCCGTACCCTCTTCGAGGAACAACTTGTTGTCCGGCCGACTCCTGTGATTAGTCCTGGCAGCATTTCCGTCTGCTCGCTCGGGGGGCCCTTTTTCCGCTCTTTTTTAGAAGGATGAGGGGGTTGCCCTTCTTTTCCTCGTCGGTGGGAACTCTCGGCACTCGCATCTTTGGAAAATGAACAGTGTGTCTTGAAACAGCAAACCATCTCCACGGCTGCTTTCTCGCTTCCTTCGGCAGCCGACACTCCTGACTGCTACACCAGCAAGAGTTTGATTGCACACTGAGGTACGTGACAAAGCGTGGTCTGACATGTGCTCCACATAGATCCGTACTTCTCGTTTTTTGAGCCCGTTCGTGAGGCCGACCTCGAAACTCCACTCCGGACCCGTCTGTCATGAATGATTCCACGCCCGTTCCCTAAGTACCCTCGCGACAGATACTTGGTGTGACGTTCCACGCAGACGGCTCTGCGGCGGCGATTCTCCCACAACTTCAGGTTGCAGTCACCCAGCTCACAAATCTCGTGAGAAGAATCTGCACCCGGCGCCTTGGCAGAAAAGAACCAGGCACCTGCCGTTTCGTTCAAGCCCTATTGATCAGCCGCATTAACATATGGTACTCCCTACGTCTACCTCAAACCAAAAAAACATGCCAAATTAGACGCCCTTATCAGGAAATCGCACAAAATCGCCCTCGGTGCGACGCCTTCACGCCTACTGCTCCCCTTCTGCATTTAGGTATTGTGGAATTCTACATCTCACACACTAGTTACTTCCCACCCCGCAGCCATCCGCACTCAGCGAACATGCCTTGCGAGCGCCGGAAGCGGACGGGTCCGTTGTTTGCGGAGAAACACAAAGGCAGGAGGCGGCGAGGGCGAAATATCAATGGCAGCATTTATTGGAAAGTACGAATCAAATACACTGCATACAGACTGATTGTAGGCAATAACGGTAAAACTGTGAGCGACTCATTAAACAATGCTAGAGATCGAGATGGTTCGACTCACCGATGGCATACCGGAGCAGCGGAGCGCTGTGCGTGCGAGCGCAGTTGCAGTCTCCCCGCTCGCCCGGACGCGTCCGATTATGGCGGATTCTTCAGGTCCGGACCGGCGCGCCGAAACGTCTACTGGCTACCGCATCCCCAAGACAAGAGAACGTCCCCTCATCATGCTACGTCCCACTAGACTTCGCCTTACGGTTGCGCTAGTGCAGAGGAAGAACTGGTTCTTGGGTAAGGCAGAGGGGAAAAGGGTCAACGCCTGCACCCTGGCGCTGCCGAACCCTCCGGTCGCTGGCGCCCTCCCGTATGACTCCCGTCGCGTGAGCGAGGCGCATTGTGCCACGCCGGCCGCGATGAGAAGCAAGCCAGAAAGGGGTTTGCGTGAAACTTGCGATCGCCACAGTATCCACAATTCTCTTTCTCATATCCTCGGAGCACAGGGGGTCCAGCAAATACCTCGCCTTGCCCTCACCCCTACGAGACGCACGAACTAGGCTACCCTACTCTTCTGCATTTAGACACCCCCCAGCATATCTCTCCGTCACTCCGCGCTCATATCTTCGTGTCTCCCATCCCCAAACACATGCACCCTTCCTTGAATAAGGCAGAAGACAGGCCCGCGTCATCCGCCTGCGAGCCGAATACCCCAACAAAACCGGACACCCGATACACAGACGATGCTCTATATACATCCTGTCCTGCTCACGCACTGGTTGTCGTCGACTCCAAATGGGTCACTATTACCTCCCTCAGCCTTATTCATGCAGGCACCACGACGGCTGAAAAGACAGCCATATCTCTGGCAGCAACTACGGCTTCCTCCATCGACGTGGCAATTCTCAGACTCGTAACACGCGTGCCGAAACCACGGTACAGACGACATCTCTCCCTCAGCGCTCACGTTTCTATCCTCATTTTCTCAATAAAGGATCCCGCCCCCACACTCAGATTGTGCGGACACCAAACCATTGTTCCCTCTATGGAAACGAGGTTGTCGGAGGTGGTACACGACGCTGCCCGCGCTGATACATTGCGGCCGTTTTAATCGACGGAACAGGACCTTTCCGAACCCTCCATTTATCCTTTGGTCCCTCCCAGATGCACTGAAAGCTAATATCATTATCGCGAACTGCGGCTTCAATACCCTCTTCTCACCAATCCCTCAGCACACAGGCCGCTTGCATGTGGTGTCGACTATAGACCAACACAATATAGAACACCTCGATCATTCACTATATCTCTCCCTCCCCTTGTCCCTACAGCGGCCCCTTTTGCTCCATCCCGAACACCACCTACCACCTGGTTTGGGAATGCCTTTACCCGCCAAACCCCCTCCCTTCCCCATCCCCCGAGCAGTGGGAGCGGGAGCTCTCTAGCTCATGGTGTGAAGACCAAGATCGCCTTATCGCTCGCGCCCAAGCAGCTGCGCTGGCTCGCGGCTATCTGGAATAAGAAGGCTACCTAATTTTATGCTCAATAAACGTTTTCCAATATAATCATTTTCGCCTTTTTTATGCTTAGTGGTAATTTGGTACGTCCACGGGCGGATATCCTCACGCAATCGGTCCATTGTACATCGGTTGCTGGACGTACACTGCAGACAGCACGTTCAAACACGTACGTACAGTGGACGTACAGTGGACGTTTAACCTTGGCATTGGATGTTTGGCTGCTGTTGGAATGTGCCGTTGCCGTCCATTGGTGTTTCGATGTAGCCGTACGTTAGGCCTCCTTTTAAGTGATTTCTTGGAATAGGAGTTGGTAAGTGCCGCAAGCTTTATTTGCCAAATCGGCTCATTATTGCAATAACTCAGAAACACCCGGATCCGCTCGCTCACCTAGCGCGTCGCTTCCAGGCGTCCCCAATTATGATCTAATCAAGCAACAAGAGAAAAACCAAAACCCTTTTTAGCAGGCAGAGGGTGAAAACGCGAAGCTTCCTCCCTCAAAAACTGAGTCAAAGTCAAACTCAAAAATCCGAATTTCAAAGTCACTTCAACTCAGTCAAAGTGCAAAGCCACCGACCACTCACCAAACCAAAGGAAATGCTGAGTGTCCCGAAACACTCAACATGACATCTCTGCACATGCTCAGAGAATGTTTCACCTTCACTACCGTTTTGTGAAACTCATTTGGTAAAGTTGGCATTCCTCCGGTGCCTTCTACTCGGACGTGATTATTGGCCACTTCGCGTCACACGATATTTGTTTACACTGCGACGGTTAATGGGCGCCGCCATTTTATTGTTTGTGCGTTTTCTATCGGTCAAGTGTGGTAATGTCAGTTGTTCTCCCTGCTCTGCGGCTGCGCGTGACTGACGTCGTTTCGAACGCGCATTAATGACCACCTGCTTCACAGCATTTCAGCTGCAAAAGCTGCCTCTTCGTCATTTATTGTTTACAAATGACGGAGTCAAAGTTAGCGGTGAGGCCGCAACAGCGGAAATCTGGCAATACTGATAAATACCAAAATGGCCGCCGTTGCTGCCTTGTGTGCCTTAGTGACTGTACTCTGTATTTTATCTTGTTACACTAGCTGGAGAAACCTAAAATTTTCGTATGCCCGAAATCTTCGTTTTATAAAATATGTTGTAGTACAACTAAATAAAATATATTCACTTTTATGGGCTACGTCATTTTATTGTGGATATAACACTCGTTTATTACTCCCCGTTGATATAAAGCCAGTAATCACAGAACGTAAGGCCTCCGCGAGGCGCTCGAGAGTGCGTCACGTCCTGTATCGCGGAGGGGATTTGCTCGACGCAGTATCCGTACTTAGATGTAGTTTGCAACTTAACCTTGTATTAAACAGTAATACACAACATTATTGTAAACTATGGAGCGGCCGCATGCAACCCTAGACACACCCACGAAAAAAATCCTGGCTATCCACCTCTATCAAGCGCGATGCTAATGTCGACGAAAATGTTCAGTGTACGAAGAAGCAGCCAAATTTTTAGGACGTATTGTACTGCGTGTTTGGTTTATCTATTTTCAATAAAAATTATAGTGACAGTCTGTTCTTACCGATTGCTTTCGAAAAAAAAAATTGGAAACAGTGATGAAATATCCGTTATAACCTTTTTTGAAAAAATAGGACGATGCATATTGGTGTGTAATTTTCTGGCTTTCTTGTTGCCTTTTTCATAGTTTGACTCACGTGAGAGGGAGCCTCATGTGGTTCACTTTGCGTGTATATTAAACTTAACTGCTGAATCCTCAGCTGACTTTGCCATTCTCAAACTGATAGGGAAATCTTCGAACGATAGCAATTAAAATATTTTCTCCAATTGCTCTAAGAGCTTTTGGCTCGAAATGTGGCTCCACGCTGGGAGCACGAAAGGCGAACTACGCATGAGCTGTTCTCTAAACATGACATTTAAACGATCTCCCCAAGCGAATAAACCAGGCCACGGACGAAGCGCTTGCTTCGTGTATTCATATGCCAGAATGACGAACGAAGTGAACTGATCAATGCCTTACAGCAGATCTAAAGTTGCCTTCTAGAACGTTCGTTTAGGCTTCCTCTGGGCGAGGCTTTTGCTACACCTTATGGAGGCCGCATTGTAAGAACTTAGAAGGATAGATTTACGACGGAGAAGGTGTTTACCGTTTGCAACATAACCAATTGTTCGATTGCTGCTCCTGAAGACGTGCTGGCGCAATTCGTGCCAGTTCACGCTGCGTATCGGCAGTTGCTGCAACACAGCGCACTCACAGCGATTATTAGTGATATATATTTAAAATGTTTTTTCCACAGGAGGTCGTCATCCGGGATGTCGCCATACTTGAAAAACTCAGCGAGGCAAGGAATGGAGACGGTGTGCATGTATACCTCGACGTAAGTTTTCCTCCCTTCACTTTAAAGCGTGTCACTGGAGATGTAAGTCGATCGCCGGTGGTGTTGCTGTACCTTTGGATAACCCTGCACGGTACCCAGCACGGTACCTGTACCTTTGTATGACCCTGTTGCCGGAGCACGGTCAAGCTGCTATATTGCAGTTTTTTTCGGCGACCGTTTTTTTTCACCATTTTTCACCTGGTGCATTGTATTACTGAAAACAAACAATCAGAATCTGAATCTCTGAATCAGCTCCGCTAAGGAGAAACGTTGCTGAATTGCGGGGAAATACAAAAACACGCTTTCCCTCTAGCTATATATACATATATATACAGTTAAACCTGGATATAAAGGAATTTACAAAAATTCCCAGTTTTTTGCTACATGCAGGTTTTCGTTACATGTAGGTTTCGAGTTAAAGCTTGGGTGAATGATGCAGAAACGCTATCAAAAGGCTATACATAAGTGAAGATAGACTCTCCCTTCAAGGATGTTTTTCACAGTGATAAACTGCGTGATTTGAGCCAGCTGCTTTCCCACGAGCTTATTCACGGCACTCCAAAGAAGTAAAATCGTTTACCCGGCGTACACAAACGTAACTTAAATATCATTTTGGCCCTTCGACACTTTTCGGTGCGTGAAAAGCTTTGAAAGGCAAAACAAAAGCTGAAAAGGAGTCTTTTCGGGAGTTTGACGCTTTTTTCCGCCGTCGAAATTCTGCTAGATGGGATACGGTGCCTAGCGGCGACGTTCTTTCTCACCAGTGGAGACGGAATTTCTAATTGCGAGCTTGTCTAGAACTTTTCGCCTCTTGGCAGCAGAACGCATCACCGACGAACCGACACCGCAGATGGCAGTAGAGACGGGCGACCACATGCCTACAGGCAGGCCTAGCACCGCCTAACTGCCAACACACACACACACACACACACACACACACACACACACACACACACACACACACACACACACACACACGCACGCACGCACGCACGCACGCACGCACGCACGCACGCACGCACACACACACACACACACACACACACACACACGGGCACACGCACACGCACACGCACACGCACACACACACACACACACGCACACACACACACACACACACACACACACACACACACACACACGCACACGCACACGCACACGCACACGCACACACACACACACACACACACACACACACTCGAAATCCACGGTAGATTGCAGTGTGGGTGAAGTTACCTAAATTTGCGCGTTTCTCCATCGGATTTTTTAGAGAAAGTGCAAAAAAAATATGGTTCATTCCTCTGTCATAGGAATCAGCAAAACACGAAAGTAAAATGTGCAGCGAAATCTGCAGCTCAGCATGGCACCCGGGTCGGAGGCTGTCTTTTGGGAGTGCTTGGCGAGTGACATCCTGCTGGTGAGTCGCTTTGACAAAGGGGTACTAGCGTCATTTTAGGGACGGATATCACGTCAGTGAAATCTTGGGGTATCACGGCATGAAAGACTTTGTTGTTAAATATAAAATCTGAAAACGAACAACCCTAAGTATAACGTAGTCTTTGTACTAAAGGTTGCTTCCCCGCACGAAGACCCTGTGGGCAGGGCTGCACCTTTTACAGGCCGCTTGTTTCGTTGTACTGGCGTCACTTCCGTGACGGATATGACATCAGCGAAGTCTTCGTGTAGCCCGAAATAAAGCACTTTCCCGTTAAAACAATCACTCATCAGCGTAGCGAATTTCTTGCATTAAAGTTAACCGTCGCACCGCCTTTGTAAGATACAGCTTGCGAACACATGGGCTTCAATGGGGCTTACAATGGGGAATCGAAAAACTTCGTTAAATCCAGGAATTCGTGATATAGAGGTTCGTTACATCCAGGTTTAACTGTACATACATCTTTACATACATATATGCTTTTGCGGTGAACTTCGGGATTACCATTGTTTAAGAGAAACCTTGCATGTGAAGGAACATTTCTTTTTGCTGCAGAATACTAAGAAATTATTTATTTGAGCTTTCTTATTTCCCAAGTGCACAATACACTGCATCCAGCGTCGTCGGTTGTTTGTTAAATGTGCTATCACTTTGTCTTGCTCCTGCGAAAAAGGCCCAAAATTTAGCAGCGGCTTGTCTTGGCAATGCCAGGATATACGTAGCATGAGCTCAGGTTCAGCAATCCAATCCAATCCAATCAAATCCAACCCAATCTAGTTCAGTCTAGTCCAATCCCGTCCAGTCCAGTCCAGTCCGATCCAGTCCAGTATAGTCACTGCTTCTCGCGCATGCGGAGCAGGGCTGTCCAGGAGCCACGCAAAACGGCTATCATGCGTCTCCGCCGCAGCGTCAGACTTGGCTACTGCGCAACGGAGGCCTACAGCTGGGTACGCACCAGCGCCAGTGCGGCTACCGCAGCTATGACGACTTCTCTGGAATGCGCAGACCGGCGAATGTGCAGACCCAATTCTCTACAGTGTACTTGAACAGTGTACCACAACAACACGTACAGTGTACTAGAAGTGGCCGTACAGTGGCCTCCGTCACCCGCGTGACTGCCGCAACGTCGCTAGTAGCGGCGGCGCTGCGGTCAACCAATCTTCCATGCGGGTGGGCGAAGCGTTCGCATTTTACGGTGGCTTGCGATGCTTCCGCGCGCTCCTACATTACCGTTTGTAACACTTTTATTTATATACTCTGGTCCCAACGAAAAAAAATTATATACTTCTACCGGGGAGCCACAGAGCCCGCTGAAACATGCATGAATCCAAGCGCGCTAAACTGCATCCGCGTAATAAACGCAGTAAAATTAACAGCAATTATTACTGTGCTATTTGAACTGGTGGCCCGAGTACGGACGGCCAGACGATGTCAAGGCATCCCGTACTAGGGGTGCCTTCCGCGGGGCGAGACCTGCACATCAGCCCTTGCTCGATAAATAAGAATATGTATTTTCTGTCTCTATCTCTTCATGTAACGGAACACTTGCATCTTTTTAAGATCAGTCTAGAGAATCCAAACATTCCGTAAATAAAAGTACAGAAGAGTTGGTGGTAAGACAGGAGGTAGTCAATTACGCGACTACATGAGAGAGTGGGACTTGTATTCACGGAATAAAAATGTCAGTATTTCAGGAACCCACAAAATCATATTATTCTGAGGAGCTTCACAGAACAAATTAAACAACACAAACGCTGAAGCACGACCTATACTAGAGAAAATGAAACAAATGGCAAAGTGACTACTCGATTCCTTCAAGAAGCATGTTTCCGAGGGGATGTTGCAACTTACGCCAGAAAAAATCACAAAAATACGTCTTGTGCATCATAGTACCTATATGTTGACAATGTAGTAAAACATGTCCACATGGATATTGCATATCACAGAAATAAAGATACTTTCCTATCATTACACAACGGGTGCTTTTTGGAATGGAATTGAAACACATATTCGACGCTGTATGGTGTGCTTTGACGGGACAGCATAATTACGAGGCATGATGTGTATATCACACAAAGCACTGAAAAATGATACATGGACTGCAACCAAATGCTGGCGTGATATGCCAAGTAACGACTCAATTAGTTTAACCTGCTGAGCTTGACGTGCTTGGTGGAGTGATGCTCCTTTAGCCGGTTTCATTTGTTAAGGCCCTTTACAAAAAATGCAACCTCATGACAACGTAAAAGCAAACAGTGCGTGGTGTTAGGCGAGTTAGGCTCTTGGCGTGTTCCCTACATCCAATCTGCAGTGGAGCACCTTCATCTGTAAAACATCCACGATGCTCTCACGGTGTAGTTTCTGTGCGCTAAAGCAGTTCGTAAACTCGTCTTCTAAACGTGTAATGAAGCTGAAAATGTCTAGCGACGGGTATAGCAGGCCACCTCGTTTCTTTTAGGAGGCAAGCGTTTGCTTACGTATGAAGAAACGTTCTGTAGAATCGTTGGAACAGCGTCCGGTGCGAGTGTCGGGGTCCCGCGCTCAATGCGCACCTCCGTGCCGTTAATATGATGAACATGTAGACCTTGAAAATGAAACGTTTTTGAAGTGTATCTCACAAACAGCACAATCCGGAGCGAGTGTGCTGTCGCTTCCGCCAAGGTAGCGTTCCCATACGCTTCTCTCCGGGTAAGCGGGCGCTTAACACAACGACAGTTTCTGCGCTTGCTTAATTCGTGAGTACCCTGTGTTGTGCCCATATGCGAAGCTATAATTTAGGCGTTGCTTCTGCGCCATTTGTGAGCTGTAGTAGCAAACACTCACAAGGAATGCTGCTAAACGCCGCTTCGCGAGCACAGTGGACGTCCATTCCACTGAAGATTAGGCGACTGCAGCGCCGCCGCTCCGGTCGCCACTAGCCGTGTCCGGCATCCGTATGCGCCGCCACCTCAGCTCGCTGCCCTGCCCTTTCTAGTAAACTGTACCCGTACCCAATTGGATTGCATTTTCAATCCAATTCAATACAATTAATTTAATCCAATCCAATCCAAATCCAATTCAACCCAATGGTACTCTCGCTTGCGGAGCACGGCCCTTTAGGGTTTACGCAAAAACGCTCAACCTCGGCCAGTGTAGCTTACGCTACAATAGAAAGGTGGAGAACGATACCTTTCTTCTACAAACTTGCCATGTGAATATGCGGACCTTTTCTTGCCAGTGTACAATGTTTTAAATCCCAATGCACCAACAGATGCGAAACCCGATAATGAAGGTAATATACTACTGGAGAAAAGGACATTAGTGGTTTTAGTCCATTGCACGCAACAAGGTATCTCAAGCACCGGTAGCTTCCTCGAAACGAACAGTGAGGGAGGTACTCGCCGCTGGTCGCTTTTACCAGCAACGTTCCAAGCGACATTTCACGCCGTAGCCCTGCACTTCTTGAACCGGTTTCGCCCAGTCACGGACCCCAGCAGAGAAGGACCTCTAAATACTCCCCGGGATGTAACACGCCAGCAGAGCGAATGCAGAAACATTTGCCGCGTGTCTATTCGTTTCGCTGCAAATGTCGTTGAAAGATGAAAGTCTTCTGCCACCTCTACTAAGCAGGTGATCGTATCTTTTCCTTGTCCTTTCTGGGCATGGCCTCGCGTGAACAGGTGGCACTTCACGACACTGCCGCGGCCAACGAAAGGTCGAAAATGGCATGATCTATTGCGGTTCTTTCCAGCTCACCACTAAAGCGAGCGCCGAATTAACGCGGTGGAGCCATCTGTAACTGCCCTTGGGTAGCAAAGTCGTGTGGTCACAGGGGGCCGTGTCCGCAGCCGCGGAGACAGGACCGCACACGGGTGGTGCCCCGTGTCCGCGGCGGAAGAAATTTTTTTTTCCTCCGTGACTCCGCGTTTCGTATTCGTGCAGTGGCAAATATATATCAATTGAAACCGGAGCTCAAGAAACACTAGCGTCTCTAAAATGAAGCATCCACGTATTTGTTTAACAAAAAACACTGGAAATATCACTCATGTATGTATGTTGTGCCTCAGATATGCGTAATGTTTTGTTTTTGCGCAGAAATATTCACAAGTATGAACGCAGCCACCAGATAGTACTGTCTGGAAATGGCTAGGGCTTTAGAAATGCCGCGTTTAACAACTGCTTTAACGTTGGCAGGATGGCAGAATCGAGGGACAGACAGACAGACAGACAGAAAGACAGACAGACAGACAGACAGACAGACAGACAGACAGACAGACCAAAATTTCTTTGGGCATGCATACCAAGAAAGACTGTCGTCTTTAAAAAGCATCAGCTAGGTGGGCGGAATTGTGCATAGGCATCTTGAATACGCAGTACGTTGGTTTCACTCGGCCTTTGTAGGCTGCGAAGGAATGCGGTTCCGAAATTATAATTGCGTGCTCTCTTTACTTCGGATTCAAAAAATGCAGTATAACTAGCGTGAATTTCTGTATGTTTTCGTGTCCGCAGTTGAAAACATCAAGAAAATGCAGAAGACGCTCACGTGAGCGCGTGCCTGACCGTGACCACCGAACGTCCACGGTGCACCTTTCTCAAGCAAAGGACACCCACTTAGGGAAATTGGGCCCCATTGGCCAGAAAAAAGAACTGCAGGGTTCACTGTAACTGTTGCAATGCTTGCTCAGGACGACAAGAACAAGTCATGGCATGAGCCCCTCTAATGTGACGTCCAATAATTTTCACTTCCAACAGAACGAAGGAAACTTCAACTTATAGCAACAATGAGGAAGTAAAGTTCGCTGCGGCAGCGAAGAAGCAGCAGAGCGGCTGCAATCGTAAAATAAACCGTTGTGATCGCCAGGAAGGTTGCGTACAGCTTCGCTACCTTCAAGTCTTGCGCGTTAGTGTGAGCTTCCTCTATTTTTCGAATTTTAAAATCACGGGTCCCATACGATGTGCATGACATTCAATTATTTTCGAAGAACGTTTTGGTGGGATACACCCTACACTTTAAAAAATTCACACACTTAAAACACTCTTCATGCATATATATATGCAGAGAACGTGGCGTTGTTCCTAGCTAAAAGACTACGCTAATGTTAATGTAATGCTGTACCTTCTACATACTTGTTAAACCGAAGTTCGTTAGAAGTTAAAACATTCAAATTCCGGGACTTTATACGCTGAAGCTACCATTGGCCCATGAGGTGTTTTGGGGGAGGGCTTTATACATCTTTTAAAATTTGGTGAAAATTGCAAGATTCAGATGACTCAAAAATTTTTCCAGGCCCAATAAACTGTCAACTTTTGAGTATTTTAATTGTAATACCATAATAGAGGAGCATGGGTAATTGAAAATGTCTCGGAATTTTGCGTGGGCTAAAATATCGGCTGAAGGGCGTTTTCATTTTTCGAATCCACCAGAAAAACTCCCAGTGCTGCGATATAACCTGTACTCTCCAGCACAACGCCATAGCCGCTGAGCTACACCAATGCGTCTGGTGTTACCGCCACAGACTTTTTTGCCAAATCTTCATCACCCCTTTTTTATTCTTTGAGATGTGCTAAAAACAATCATTGTGTTACACAAATTCCACCCGGAATATGATCCACTAGAAACTTCAGACATCGCGACAAAAAACACAATGCGCCAAGTTTCGATTTTAAATTTCAGTTACGTGCAACATCATGTTAAAGGGGTCCTTAAAGGAGCCATGAAGAGAAAATGCAAGTTGATTTTATTCGAAAGATTTCGTGCTTTATAGTGCCCCCAGCGCTTGTCCGGATACAAACGGTGCTTTATTCACTGAGAAATTAAACAATTTAGGTTAAAACTTTAATTTTCCCGCTCAATCGTGCGTTTTCGTGGTCCCAAATGACATCACGGGAACCGACCGCTCTGCAGCCTAGAGTACCTTCATTCACGCATCCGCCGTACAGGGTAGAGACACGTATACGCTGCCGCCGCCATTTTCGGTTGCTCGCTCGCCGCCGAAGCAAGTCATTGTGTCAAAACCGTGCTAAAATTATCGCCGCAACGCGGTTTACTGAAGAAGTTTGAATCATATTGTCTGTTTCGCGTTGCTAGGTCTCGTAGGAAACGAAAAGAATAACGCGTTGAGCCCGTTGGCCCAATTGCGACGGCACGGGACCGTTAAAAGGTGGTCTCCACCCTGTACAGCGGTGTTGGTTTGTTCCCGCGTTTCTTTACGTTCCGTAACCTAGATGGCGCCACCATACCGTGGCAAGCGTTTGGTTTGTTTTTGCCCGCATTTAAACCTGGCTTGTTTTTGTTCTGGGAGAAAATATTCGTTCCCTGAAACAGTGCTCGCGCGACAAATGGGGTCACGTAAGACACCGTTGCTTGCGTCAATCGGCCAGTGTCGTCTGAGACAACCCCAAGCCCCGTAGTGCTGTGCAGCTGGCTAAACCAAGCATACTGTGCGCAGTACGAACAGCAGAACGCATCAGTACTTCTATGTTTACATGTGCTTTCGTACCTTCCACTGTTTGTCCCATCATTCTTATTGCTTTGTAAAGAATGTGCCATAAATTTAAGCGCAAATCGCTCGTTCGTCTAGTTTGTAAGCTCTACCTAATTTTCGTCTGCTTCTGCCAGCCTCCGCCAATCGCAGAGCTTAGCTCATGTGACATCATAGGTTCAGTGGCGGGAAATGAGCTGGTGGGTCGCATGACCATTCCCGTTTTTCCTAATTATGTAGCTTATTTGAGCGAAGTTTACGTTAAAAGTGGTGTCAGTATGATTCTAACGAGACAATCTTTTGAATGAACCAAACTTGTGTTTTCTCTTCATGGCTCCTTTAAATACCTTCCGCCGATGCATGGATGTACATGTAACCAAATAAACGCATGCATTAGCAATCTCCTCCCGCCAGAATGTTGTTAAAGCGATGAGTATTAGCTGAGAAATCGTAAATCAAAAACCGCGCATTATCGTCGCGCCGCATTTCCTCCTCGTTTCAACTTTTTCTCGCTGTTGACGGCGCGCGAGACTTCCCTCCCATGATGCTCCGCTCCTCAGCGGTGACGTACTACGGTTATTGCGCTCCTCAGACTGCCGTCTGCTACGGGCAAGCTCTTTTGGCTTTTTAGTTTTTGTTCACACCATGGATCCTGCACTCCGCTAAAAGCTGAAAAAGCGGACGAAAGACCTTGCCGCATGTGTGCGGCCTGGCCTTGCCCTTTCGCGGTGTACATTGCTGCAGTTGCTATTGGCGGCGAACTCGCAGCCGCATGGGGAGTACCGTGCGCTCGTTCCCTTTGATGCACCGCGCACTATTTATCCAAGCTGTCTCAGATGTGGCCCCGCTGGTACTGGGTCTTATTTTGCGGCGGTGGTAATTCCTACCGGAGGATGTGAAAAAGACATTTTAAACCGATACAAAACCCGTGCACAAAACTCTCCGGATCGGATCGCTTTATCAGTGGCGATGAACGGGAAGGCGCAGAGAAAACCAGTGCCGCACTCGAGTGGCGTGCACCCGTGTTCTGACTAGCTGCACCGCTATCTTGTGAATAGTAGTAATAGAGATTTTTAGAATAACATACGCAGCTGTACGCAAACAATTAGTGAGCGCTATTTTTGCATCGTTCGCACTGCGCATGCGACGTACGTCAATATGCTTCCGCGTCTTGCGGACGGAAGAATAGTGGACGCTATTTTAGCAAAATAGGCCGCGTACAGTACGTGAGGCCGCTTGTGTTTCCAACATGGCGGCAAGTATCACGACAACCATCCATGGTAGCACTCTTTTGTGGACAGTAATTTGCTTCCGATGAACAAAGTTCTTTGCCACTGTGTTTTAAAATACGTCCACACGCAGCTCTGCATCGTCGTAACATCACTGACTGTCCGAACGATGCTTGCAGCTAAGCCAAGCCAGCGACCGAAGCTGTGTGTGTGGGTGAATCAGCCCGGACCGGACTACAAACCCTCTCCTTCTAGTCTGCCTACTCTCCCCCAATCGGTAGCCTTGCCAGCTCTTCAATCATGTGATCAGTTAGCTTGGGGCGACGTGTGGTGGAGAGCGGCAACGTTGGCAAAACATGCTCCGCCGCTGCTATGAGCTTTCCAGCGCTGGCGCAAGCGCCTGACAATCTTAACGGTTGCATTGGCAACAAGGCACAAACCACTCTGGAAGTCAGTTACGGTTTTGTGATCCCGGTTAAGCTTGCGGCCCCACCTCTCAACATGTGGGCACTGCAGGCATACCACTCACTCCCATTGGGAAATGCGCGGTGCGTTTCGCATTGTAAAAATACGAGAGGCGATGGTGTGTGTGTTGCGGACGCGTTCGTTTCGCGATGAAATGCGACGTTGTGCTTCTGCGGGTGGATAGTGCTTCGCATGGTCTGGATTATCTTTCTCGACCGACGTACGACTCAACCTCGCATGTGGTATGTGCAGTGTGCGTGGCTAAAAGCCATCTCGGCTTATGCGCCTGAGTTAAGTGACTTGCTGTTCGTCCCCGCAAGCCGCGCGCGAGGTGATTGCCGAATTTACGACGGGCAGGACGAGGCAACCGATCGTCTGTCAATCGCGGTTCAGAATTGCAACGCATGTTGTGACGTCGTGTTCGTTCGAAAAGCATCTCTGGATTGTCTTGAAGTTGAATAAAATGTATGCGTCAAACCCGGGCATTCGGCTCAGGGCGTTCTCTGCGATTGCACGAAAGAAGTGCCACGGGGCTTCAACGATTTCTTTATGGAACGTAGTCAGATAAGAGAATATCCACGTCGTGTAATGGCCGTGTTGCATTCAATAAAAACAGTTAAGCGTTTGTTTACACTTTTTTGGGTTGTCGTAAAATGTCCAAGCACTCCGGCACGCTGCTGGCAGATCAGCTGGCGAGCCGACGTTGAGCAGACGGCACATCTCTTTGCCGGAAGTGCGTGAAAAATCATAGCAGGATGTCTACCTCATGACGAAGATCTGTGAATCGGTGACGTAGACATGTTAAGATGGCGGCTTCCAAAAACACGCAGGGAAGGGTGAGAAAAGAGCGACAAGCTTTGCAACAAAAGTGTGAGCTTTCCGCTGCACGTAAAAGAGTAATACTTGGCACAGCTGACATTGACGACCCATTCTAACGATTGCGCTAGTTCATTTGGTGTGCTCAAAACGCCTTTCAGGGCCCCTTTAAATACGAAAAGCCATTTTGAAGAGGAGCACATACCTCCTCACAGGCATCAATCTTAAGAATTCCTTCGTTTTGCAAAAAAGATGTGAGAACTTTACGTGCTCTCAGCACACACCTTACAAACTAATAATTTATTTTCACCTATTATACAGTAAGTATGCAGTTTTTGGCAGCACGCGTCACGCTTCCCAAACGTGTTTGAAATGCTAAATTTTACCCATTGAAAATATTTGATGACTTCATAAAATTCTCCAAGATAGGGTACGATGAGGAAAGGTCCCTAATTAAGGGAGCATTGTATGGCAAATGAAAATTAATATGAAAGAACCCGAAGATGGCCTACGTATTCTAGAACTTGCTTAGTCATGCCTTCAGGTTTACCAGCCACCTTTCATATCATATGCGCACAAGGGTGGCCGTAGAGACTCAATCTCACAACGTTAAAAAACTTTGTTGAAGGTCAGCAACTTATGTATGATGTCATTCATCCGTTCCTTGCCTTGCTCATCCGGTGAGTTGAATTTAACCATGGCCATGGAAACATGACCATGATAGATCACCTTCACGTGCGATCAACAGCGTACCCTGGTTTCACATATGTACTGCCAAAAATTTGAGCGCTGCAATTGATTTTGCAAGAAAGTCTGCTCGACTGCTCAACCTGATGTTAAACAAAAAGGACATTGAATAACCTTGCACATTCATGAAATACCTTGCTCAGACCATTTGGCAATACACTTCTCAAATGTTCCCTTTCTACTGACTACAGGTACAGGCATTTGCGATTACCGTACAAGCTTGCGAACTCAAATTTCGCACGCATGTTATCGTTTGTACTTTAGGGAAAAAAAAACCTATATTCTACAAGCCACGTCGCAGCTTATAACCACAGAACTACACAAGCTGCCTCGAGGTAGCAGCTGTTTCCTATGATAAGCGGCCATTCCGAAGAAATAGTTAACTTTTCCACCTTTACGGAAGGAAAATTATTCCCTACTCATTTACCTTACCAACCATCATAGCGGCAGTTAGGCGAGGGCGGTCGGTAACGCATGCTGAATATAAAGAACCCAGGATAAGGGGATACACCCGCTACGTCATAATAGTTACGGTGATGCTGTCGTGTCCGTCTACTGCTATGAAAACCCGCTTGGTGTTACCCACCTTCGAACCAGCATGGTTACAAAATTACTGCACTTGCGTACCAGTTGAAGGGGCGATGCAACTATTTCGAGTTCCAACTCTACGTATTGTAAATAAGTAAGGCGACCCGCTAGAAACCCGCCCCCCCCCCCCCCCCCAAAAAAAGAGAGTACACACTCCCCTCTCTGCCCGCCATTCTAGAAACAGCGTAGCGGCGTGCACAGTCGACAAGTCAATATTTTGTACAGAAATTCGTCGGGAGCGCGAGCTTCTTCAAAGGGCTTATCGCGCGCAAAACTATGTTACCCAAGATATACGTGTAGTGCATTTCTGAGAAACGCCGGCCAGCTTGGGTTCCGAAATCAGCCGCTGTCATCACCTACCCGTTTCTTTCCAAGTTGACATTTTGTCCCTCTTTCAGCTTGAGACAAACTTATCACAGCACACACCTGCAGCGTCCCTTGTTTTGGGGTAATTGGAAGCGCTAGAGGAAGCAAAGTAAACTTTCGCTATATATACCTCGGTCGCACAGCGGCCAGCGCGATCAACTACGTCGCTCTAACATCGGTTAGCCTTCGGCGGCGGCTTCGGCCAATGCACATGCTGCCTCGTTTGCGTACTCAGACAGACCGTCGAAAACCTGCTAAAAGAGGCAGAAATGCGGCTCGACTTTTGTGACACAAATGCATGCGAGCCAGCATATCCTACACATTTGACGGTGTTTAGCAGAGATTCCGTACGAAGTTTCTCCGGGAGTTTCTTCCTCCAGACCGTGGGAAACAAGATTTTGCGGGAACTGCGCACTCCTTCATATAAACAGGAACCTTCAAGGAACAGTGGTAAGACTGCTGTGATGCCTTATATTCATGGTGTTAGCCGCAGGCTGAAGAAGGTTGTGGGAAGAACAGGTGTTCACCTGGTTTTTTCGGCTCACAACAGACTTAGAAAGATGTGTGCTCGAGTTAATGATGGTTCGCGTTCTCGTAGAGATCGGGAGATTAACCAGGTGCGACCCTTCACCAAGCGCAGGGTCGGCGTGGTTTACTTCATTACGTTGGCGGTGCCTGTACGTACGGCTTATGGAGCACGCGTCCAGTGTCAAAGCAAAATCCGGTGGCTGGCTCCCCTCGCACGTGTCGTCCTGCAAGTGCACTCTTGAATTTGAGCAGTGTAAAGTGATAAAACACTACGGAAATCAGCGCACGCGTGAGCTGGATGCATACACGATTTATAAGAGTGGCACTGATTGTGTAAGCAAACGTTCGGTTGCCTTGTCTCCACAGGAGATTGCGTTTATGGAGGACTAGGCCGAAAGGTCGAACTAGTATTATGTTTACGCGAAGACCCCTTTCTTGTCTAAACTTTTAAAGTTTTTTTTGTAATCTTTTATGTTTCTGTATTATTTCCGCCCTTAACCCGGTGTAACCTTTGTGTTCATATTGCTGAGCGGCAAATAAACACTTTTTTCGTATAGTCAGCGCTATGTGTGTGAAGCCTACTTTTATGTGTCCCGTCTTGAGTTCTGTTTTTGTTAGATTCTTGAGGGAAAGTCTCTCACCGTGGTGAATGCTTTCCTTACCTCTAACAGATGCACTTGCTGTGTTGGTGCAGCACCGTCCTCATTGATTCCATTATCACTTACGCTGTCCTCACGGACATCAGAGCAAAAACACGGTAAAATTGTCATGACGCCAACCGGCCAGAGCACGTACTTATGAAGCACCACCTTAACGGCCACCGTACAGGGCACTCTTCGCCAGCAGATCCCGCCACCAAGGCAAAAAAAATCCACTCCACCTGCATGTCGACGACCGGGCGCGTGGTGTATAAGAAACGGTGTGACGTCAAACCTGCGGCGCCAAATGACAGTGCTGTCTTACCGGCAAACATTTTTTTGGTTTCTTTTGGTCACCGTATCTGTCCCCGTCTCCCGCAGAATTGCGCCAGGAAAGTAGCCGGAACGGAGTCGCGACTCTGTTGGGCGACTTTCCACTAGGGTCCCGGAGCGTGAAAAAGGAGTAATTTTCGCGGGGCAGACACATTTGTGACCCCCGTTTTTCTTATAGGGAAGGTGGCAAACGTTTTCCAATGGAAAATATTTTAGGTTACCTAAAAGTGAGACAAATAGCGGGAAAGGTTGGATGCAGCCCGAATACGATTGAAAGTCACCTGCTGATAAGGAGGTAGGATCTACCATCCTAGGAAACCTTTGTTTCAAGGGCAATCGCAAGGTCTCTCTGAGCAGTGGTGGTGGCGTGAACAAAAATATTTAAGCATATGTGACAGCAGCGTGAAGGAAACATAAAATGTGAGTGGAAAAGAATTTTCAGTATACCTTAACAGCAGGGTGTTTCCTCTATGTTTAACATACTGAATGTGGGTTTTATTCTGATTGTTTGATTTAATAGAGTTTAACGCGCCGAAGCTACATAGGTGATGAGCCGCGCCGTAGTGGAGGGCTCCGGATTAATTTAGCCACATAGGGATCTTTAACGTACACCGAAAAAAAAACACCCGCATTTCCCCGAAGGGGAGCATGGGGAAGTGCGAATGCACGGGTGATGCTATGAGGGGGAGTTATGTTGAACTGTGGTGGCATTCGCCCGTTAGTTGCATTTAGCACCCCCGCGTGATCAAGTGGGGATTCACACACCCCGTTAGTCGTTCTCTGGAAATCTTGGTGAATTAAAGTGTATGTTCGAGGAGATCACACACACACGCAAGTAAAGTGAAACGACAGTATTCTTTATTCAGCACTTGTTGGTGTTGTCGTTGTAGTTGACGGTCATTATGACCGCCCTGTGGTCACTGAAATGTACGGTCAAGAGTTGTTGCAAGACCGCGCGTATCAGACAGTTCCTCGCAAAGGCCAGGTCGATGTAGCTGCCGTTGATGGTGGTGGGAGCCTCTAGCGGTAGGCACGTCATGGAGTGGTTGGCGAGCATTTATTCCATCAACCACTCGCCGCCCTTTCGCACGTCCACGTTAAAGTCCCCAACAACCACGACCGCGTCCGAGGGCTTTACGCGCCTGGCCACACTCTCCATCGCCGCGTCCACGTATTCGACGACGTCGTCGCGCGAGATGTTTGGCGCGAGGTAGGGGGTGACGACCACTATTCCGTCGCACGAGTACGCGTCGGTGTAGACGACACTGTACGGCGACTCGTCCCTGACCGGCGAGGTGGACACGGCGTGCAACACGAGGTTCGCGTAGACGTGACCGACGAAGTACACGCCGCAGCACTCGCCTCGACTTCCGCTCCTGGCGAAGCAGCAGTCGTCGATTGGGAAGTGGGAATGCACGGGTGATGCGAAAGAATTCTTCTTGGCCAATCGCCCTAAGTGGGTATGTGGTGCGGACGGACGGACGGCGGTGGACGCGTGATTCAGGGTCGCTTAAGAAGTGCATTCGCACTTAATATCGCACAACACTGGCGCGTTGGCTGTTCGCCTCCATCTGAAAAGCGGCCGCCGATGCCGGGAATCGAACATGCATCCTTGGGCTCAGCTTGACAACGCCGTAGGCATTAAGCGGCCGCGGTTGGTGGGTTTATTCTATCCTTCCCTTTGACGTACGCCTATTGTGTATTTCTTTATTGCAAGACTATTCTGTTATAATTCCACTGTTCGTTTCTGTGCTTTGCCGCAAGCGTATGCACGGTTTGAAGAGACAATACAATTCTGCTAATTATCGCGTTCCTTAATCGTCCAGGTGCCGCTCACTGCGCCAGGCCTCAGGCTCGGAACAACAATCCGCGACACCGACAAGGGGGATGTGAAGGATATCACCTACACCGCTCTCTTACGAGCAAGGGCAAAAGATGCAAAGTAAGTATGCGCAAGGCATGAACCCCAGGGCACGACACTGCGGAGCCTGTTATGCCGATTTTTTCAAGACCCTGTCCTGGCGGCCGAAGTATTGTGCTTTTAGGCCGTCACAAAAAGTGTAGGCAGGGTCCGCTAACCGGTGGTTCATTGAAATGAGGCATGGGTTAACATTCTGATACAACGAAAGTAGTCACATCGCCCAGAAAAAACCGTCGTCCTACGTTCCAATTAACTAAGGCAAATGCAAATACTGAGCACACATTTTCATAACATCGACCTGAGCCCTTCGAAACACCATTTAGTTTCTTGTTTACCAACATCTGGATGACCGTTGAGGAGACCACAAACAACAAAGCGCTTAATGCATTTGCGGTAACGTGGAGTAAAACCACGCGGCTTAGGCGGTACACTGATGCGAAAGAACCTGGACAGTATACCTAAAAATCATTAAAAAGGTCGACCAGCTAGTATTTTACGCAAAGCTTCTACCCCACTGCTGAAAGAAAAGGGGGGAGGGCAATAAAAAAATCTTTTTTTACGCGTTCTTCCGAAGGAATAAATAAACGCGTCACAACAAGCTAATAAAATTCTGATATAATGTGAAGTAGTTGTGCTCGAGGACAAAAGATTTCCCCATGGAAATATGGTTTTGCGGGCGGCGTTCCTAGTCCGGGATGTACCAAGCCGTGGCAGCCGCTCTGAGACGAGACACAAGGTTGATTTGCATGTGTGGAACGCAGCTCGTCAGCTCGGACTTCTACTTCACCAGGGAGGGCAAAGAGATGGGGTTTGGGTGTTAGGCGACATTGCAACAATCTTACGAATATGTTGTATTGCCGATGCGGGAAAGCTGTTGGCACGCTATGATCTCAGAGCGGCGGAAATGTTTGCCTTTTGTTGCCATTCTTTCATCAAGTTACTGCAGGCGTGCATTGAACAAGTTGCTTTCGCCCTAATTGAGGCAGTCTATGTGCACATATGACATCGTAAAAAGGGTTGCGGCTTTTTTTAACGGACACGCCTATTTTTTCTATCCTGCCTCAAACACTTAGGGCAATAAAACTTGAAGTATACACTTCTTGACATTTGTAACACGCTTTGGTGGGGCATCCTATCATGAAACATTAATATCATTAAGATCCTAGGTAACAATATAATACCACAATTATATATGTGAACGTTCACAACTACTTAACACATGTATTGCAAAAATACCTTCATCCCGCTGCAAAGTGTGCTTGAGAGAAGGTAACCTATTGAATCTCGCAGGATTAACTGTTTATCGCGAGCCAAAATTCACCTGTTGTTGGTTTCATAAAAAATTACACCGAACCACCAGGTAGAGCCCGGTGGGGAAGTGCAACGCGCAGAACCAGGAGGTGTGGTGCTGGTCGCGTATAGATATTACACAGCTCCCCATTGTGAAGTAGGTTTTTAAGGTAAATAAAAGGGGGTCGTGTACTTGCAATTATAGTGCATTCGAATACCGGGTCTTGTTGGTCTCGTTTGTGTGTCAGGAAACGTGGGAAGGAATAAAAAATCCCGCATGTATAGTGATAATTTAAGGTCATCCGCCTAACGTGTCTGTGATCATGAACTCGGGATTTCACCATTAGCGACCACGCTTTAGCGGTGACAAAATTATCTACACAAAGTCCTAAAAAGCTGTGTTTTGCGTATACGCCGTGCGCTAAGAACAACGTGACTCTCTTTCCGCATGTCTCCTGGCGGAGTACAGATTGGAAACTTTCGGCCGGTCTTCAATAACATTATCGCCAGCTACACGGTTCAAGGTTCTGTGAAGCTTGAAATCGCGCTTATATGTATTTATTTGTGTGGAAGACTTGTGTGTTGTGCTAAAGATTGCTTTCTTTGGCTACGTAAAAAGCGATGGTATTTGCCCTGTCGTAATACCCGCTGGGTTCTTTAAAGCTGAGAACGCCCCAACATGCGACATTGATTGTAGTACCGACAATTTACGTTACCTCCGGTACACAAACTAATGCCAATATGTCAGCAAATAGCAAACGCCCTGTAATACTCATATTACTCTGACAAAGTCTAATCAAGCAAATTGTGTTTCTTTTTTGTTCATGACCTGCCATCCAAATGAAACGACCATTGAAGTATGAAATCGAATTGGCCGAAATATTGTTAGAATAGAGTGTCACAAGTACCAATATTTCAGTTCAGTTCAAAGGAGAAGATAGGAAAGTGTTGTAACAGGCAACGATACGCACCGAAAAATTTCCCGCACTAGATTTTCTGACATCTCCAAATCTTGAATTGCCATGATTAGGTAGGTGGCGTTCGCCCAACCGTTTTCCGATGTAAACACTGAGTACGAAGAGATGTGCCCATTTAAAGTGTCTGTATGCCGAACGTTTGCTATTCGTGTGTTTTTAAAATAAAAAACCGCAGCTAGCAAACCATAATAAAATTGGTTCGGCTTTGTATAAGTTTTGGTTTCGATCAGCTTTGCAGCTGGCATACAAGTGAAGTCAAATTATGCATGTGTGCAAGTGAACTTGATAGCTCACAGCTTCGGCATATTACTATCGCACCCCTCTGGAACGGAACCACAAACTAGAAAAACAGCGGTAATGTTCAAAAAAGCCCACGAACTGCACCGATGCGTTAATAACTGGTTTATTCTAAAATAAAACACCTCCGTTTGTGCTTTTCTTGCTTTGTATAAAGCTTTGTACAAAGAAAAGGAAAGACGTGCAATGATAATGACTGATTTTCTGTATTTATTATGACAGAAAAGGTCCAGCATTAGTCTCGAATCTCTCTTGGAGCTTATGACAGTGCATGTGGATTCAACGATAATACAGTCGCCCACAGGATTAGCTGGAACATTACATTCGACATTAGCATAGAAGATCTCAAAAGGTCTGATCAAAACTGTTCAAAGGGATCTGGAGGACCTCCTTAATTTTGAATGGAGGGCAGCAGTTGTCACTAATATATCTTACACGAAAGCAAGGAAGAAGATAAGTGGGTAAAGTATGGCTCTAGCTATAAAAGTGGACGACTGTACGAGACATCTGTTAAAAATCAAGGTCTGTGCAATGGTGCCTTCATGGCAACCGGTATTGTTAGTTAAGGAAGTTTGACTCGATGCTACCAGGTTCACCTGTAGTCATGTTTGTTAGGGATTTCAGATTAGCTGGTGAAGAATCTGTAGGAATTGTACATATAACTGAACCGAGCACGTTATTTTGTAGCGGAGGAGATTTCACACATTTTAAGTACCTCTTTCAGGAACGTCGTAATTTTTAAAGAGGTTCTTAGCTTATTAGGTTACTAAATTATGACTGGATTTGACGCCCGATCACCGCGAATGTTACATGTACGATACCAGGACTAAAAATAGGTGTCGCTGCATGAATGGCCATTACCACAACCTGTGAAACGCAGATTAGAAAATATGTTTTCTGAATGTGATAAAGAAAAAAATCAGCAGAAGTGTAGAGAATTGCCTGTAATGCGTAGCGTTCTTCTATTTTCGTTTTTGTAGTTTTACTTTGTGTTTTCGCCAATGATGCAAATCTCTAGCCTTATAGTGGTGAAGTGCTTTTGCTACGTTAAATATGTTGGTTACGAAGATGCAAGGCGTACGCCGAGTTGGTTTTTTATCCCACTTTTACACGTATTTTAAAGTTCTTTTGGGGACTTGTATTGCTTATTCTTTAGTTTTTGTTGGAAGCATAAAATATACAGGGGTAGGTTTAGTGAAACTTTTGTTGTACAATTTTTCACTTTTTGGTTCTCAAAAATTCAGTCGAGTTTGTTTGCCGCATTTGGGCTATTATAACAACTAAAATTGTTAGTTCCGCCGAACCGGCATTTTTGTGCACGTGAAAACCATCACATCATGCCGGCTCTGGGACTACTCGCCAAATACTTTTACGCATAAAAATTTGCCCGCACATGATGCCGTAAACAGTGGTTGCAGCAACGTCTTGTTGACCGGTAGAGGCGTCTCAGATGTTTAAAGGGGTCTCTTACTTCCACAAGATTTCATAGGTTTTAGATCAAATTTGGAGATTTTTACAAGAGAAAGGATTAAAAATAAGGCAGTATTTCGACCAAATAATTTCTTAGCAACAATCGTACCCGAAGAAATTGTGTGCGTTTTTCAGAAGACAGTCCGTATTATTAATAAATTAACATTTGTACTCCCTGGCGTGTTATCAACTAAGCGCCTGTGGAACCCCAGTTTCTAAATGCCATGCTGCTGAGCCAAGGGAGGCGTTGCGTGTCCCGGCCACGACGTCTGTTCTCGCGCTGCAGGTGAAACACAAAACCTGCCGTGTGAATAGATTTAGTAGCACGGTAAAGATCCTCACTTGCGGTTAAAATCATCCGTATACTTTCCATTCAGCCCAACTCATGTTCAAAATGTAGCGCCAGACAGCAAAAGCGAGAAAGTTTTGAATCCCCGACTAGGCGGTGCTATCCGTCTTCTCTTATCTTTTTCCCACCCGCTTCTCCGCGTTGTTTTTGAGAACCTGATGCCCTTTTTGCAGCTCACTCATGGCTGAAATTTTGGTACCTTGCCTGTAGGTTTTCTCTCAGAATTGTGGACGACATCGCCTACTATGCCCTTGAAGTTGGAATGCACCAGCAGAGCTCTAGACCTTACTTTGATAGGCTTGACGCTAACAAGTGGTTACCAAACAGAAACGACCTTCCTGATGCTCTTCGCCTTGAGGAGGGTCAACTCGTCTGCATCCAGATGGCCATGGCGAGCAAAAAGGAGTTCACGGTAAGAGCCATATCTGTACCGAGAACGACTTGGTCTTCAGCAGCCCTACCAAGTTTTCGGAGTCTAAACAATGCTTTTCAGAAGGAAAGCATGTTCGGGCCTGTTAGCACATTCGTTTTAGAAATAATACGCAGCGCAGAAGGAACGTGAGACAAGAGAGAGAGGGACGAGCGCTCACGTTCGTGTGATGTTTCTTTTGTCTTTCGTCGTTTCTGTGTTATACGTTCTTTGTTTATAAAGGCATTGCGAATTTTTAAAAGAGACGCTTGGCTTGGTGTTTGACCCAAATTAAATAGATTGTATATTACAAGACAGAAAAGAGCAATTTTCAATACTTGCATAAGGTTTTCCTTGCTTTATCAGATAAGTACGATGTGGAAGGCGCTCAAGCCGCCTGTGCAGCTGATTGGACGATGATACACCACAGTATTCCCCACGCACAAATTTGAGTACTATGTGTCCAAGCTTTTTAGTATGTTTTCGATGACTATAGAGATTAAAGACTGTGTGGAATGGCGCTTGTGCAGGCCGAAGGAGGTGTTTACATCGTACAGCTGCACTGGGGTCATGGTGTAAGGATATGACGTTATATCGAGCCAAAAGCAGCATCGTGAACTAGTGATTGTCGGCCAGTGAGGCACAAATAACGACGAGAAAAGCCCCTGTTGTGTGATATGCTGAGGCAGTTTCAACCAAGCATAGTTGTAATGACAAAGCTTGTTTCCGCAGCAGCTTTCTGTACGAGAGCTAATCAACTGCGTTAACCGACAAGCCGCCGAACCCAGATTTTTACAGAAGCGCTGTATTTTTTTAAGAAGAAGAAGAAGAAGGTTTTTTATTTTTCAGAAATTTTCATATATACAAGTGCTGTGATTAGCATCTGGATCCATAGCCCCAAGGCTAGTTTTGGATCCATACAAAAAATTTCACATTTTTTTTTCATCCAAGTCAAGAACAAGGAACATATCAGGTGTTCAATGCATGTAACAAGGAAGATGTGTTGATACATTACAAAAATAAACGCCAAACTTTGAACAAGAATAACGGTACATACACTTAGGAACTGTACATGGTATCAGGGAAAATACGTATTATGGGCTGCAGAGAGCTTTCAACTAGGTGAACTATATGTGTCAGACATCATGTAGGTTTTTTTTGACTGATCGTTTTGTGTCATACATTTTAGTGTTGGTGGGAGGCTATTCCATATTTTTGTGCCAATGAAAGGAAGGCTTCGACACCCATATACATTTGATATCTTCGGTAGGTTCAGGTTATTATTGTTAGCATGCCTAGTATTTCTACTAGGAAAGCTTAAGATAGATGAGTGGTACGGGGTGTTAGTACTTATGACCCTCTTGATCAGTATTGCTGTTTTGTAATCTCGTGCTTTATTGAAGTGCATGATGTTCAGCTCCTTAAAAATTGGTGCCGTTCCGAGGCCCAGCAAGTTCATTCTTTAGAAGTTATTTAACCAGCCGTAAACAGTTTGTGGACGTTTTAGGTGAAAAGTCGACACTGAAAGACGTCAAGTCTGGAGTCCCACAAGGCTCGGTTTTGGGTCCTATTTTATTTTCTTTATTTGTTAACGACTATGTTACTTCTCTTACTTACGCCAAAGCAATCCTGTATGCTGATGACACAGCACTATTAATCAGCTGTAACTCTGTGGCCGAAGCTGAAACTCTGGCAAATGAAGATCTCGCGGGAACGTTAACGTGGTTCAACACAAACAAATTAGTAATAAATATTAAAAAGACAAAATTTATTATTTTTTTTTCGCGTCAAAAACAGTTATCCCACCTGTGTAACCTTCAAGTAGATGGAAAAGCAATTTGCCAAGTAGATGCATATAAATACTTAGGCGTAACACTGGACACATCAATGCACTGGGCACAGCACATAAAAACCGTTTGCCAAAAGCTATCTTTTGGTTGCTTTACCCTTATCCAAGCACGGAAACACTTCACCGAGAGAACACTGCGCCAAATTTACTTCAGTATTTTTCTTCAAATTTACTTCAGTATATTTACTTCAGTATATTTAATTCAGTATTTATTTCAATTTTTCAGTAATTTTAATTCAATTAATTCAGTATTTAATTCAGTATATTTAATTCAAATTTACTTCAGTATATTTAATTCAGTATTACGGCACCATTCAGTTACGTTCTGATGACAGCATTTCCAATACTTCAGCTCCGCGTGTATTTTAACCGCGAGACATTAAAAAACCGCGAGCCATGTTCCAAATTGCGAGTAGGATACGTTATTCTTGTATGAACAGCCCCGCGACTTCATACCTTGCAGGTTTAAGCCACACTCAAAATATCCCCATCACCGTCCCCGGCTCTACCTCTCGGCTTGTGCGGGGAAAATTTCAACCGCTATGAAGGGGGAGTGGCGCTGGTGCCAATGTTCATTGTCAGTACTGAGCGGTGTGCTCTAGAGCCTTGTAATCGAACAAGGTCGTTTTTTATGACAGCATATAAAAAGAAATCAATTTATACCTATGTTTAATTACATTGATTCTAAAACGCGAAGCTTTAGATGTTGAGTTTGTCGTTTGCTTCGCTCAGATTCAGCGCTAGTTTGGCGGGTTTGACACGGGTAGACGCTGTAAAGCTTCGCGTTTTCCCATCGTTGTCCTCAGACTTAGGTGTAGTTGATTTGTTTTTAGAAACAGGACATGATGAAGACACGTTCGTTAAGTCTGGCAGTCTTGACTTTCCTTAAATCAATTAGAAAAGAAAGACTTTACATTACCACATTATGGCCTTGTGATCGCTGTGGTAGACAATCAGAGGTTCTGCCATCATGACTTGACACAGTCTTTTTGAAAACGTGACATCTATGCTGGAATGGTTTTGGGTGGTGGGTGAATCGGTGTCTTCAGAAACAACGAGTATTGTGCAACATGATGATCTCGTTTCATTCAACCGATTGCTTGGTCACGTCCACGTTGGTCTCTGCAATGTCTTTTCTATCTGTGCCTGTTGTGTATGCATTACTTCCACCCGGCAACTCTGAACGTGGGTCTGGGACGTGTTCAAACACAAGTACACAGTGACGATCTTGAGCACATTCAGTGCGACGACCGCACGCGCATTTTTCTTGACGTTGGGCGCTTCGGAGACGTTGGTGGTCACGAAGGGATCAGTCATGTTACACTTGGTGTAGACATCCACTCCGCCGTCATGGTGATGTAGATCGGACGACAAGGTTGGCGATCGGTACCCCATGAGTTCAACAGTGCATTCGACCATAGTTCCGTGAAGCAGAGGATGTCCGTTGTGCCCAGGTATTCTTCTTGTGTAACGGCTTCCCCGTACTTCTGAAGAAACCTAAGGTTGAGTGCAGCGACGATCATGACTTCCTGCTCGTCTTCGTAGCGCTTCTATGTCTGTAGCACGGACTCTTGAAAAAGAAGACGCCTCACCTCCCTCGACCCTGCGGGCGGAAAGCAATTGTACAAGATGCGCCGAGGTACGGCCCCAGGAAGAGACCGTATAACAGTCCAACTATTGGCGAACCTCTTGTACTCGGCCTACTTGCAACTGTTAGATTACATAAATCAAATCTGTGACGGCCGTCCACTCCCCCCAGAATGGAAGACCCCCTTGGTCACTTTTATACCCAAAGCAGGAAAAATTGTTAATATTGATAATCTAAAGCCAATTTCGCTCACCTCATGCGCGGGTAAGCTGATGGAGGTGATGGTCCGGGATCGTCTCTCTCCACACATTGAGTCCACGGGCCTCTTTGCTGACACTATGTTCGGGTTCCGCCCACATATGTCAGCACAAGACGTCCTTCTCCAGCTACACCGCGACGTAATTCGAGCAACTACAATGCGAAAAAACGATAAAGCCATGCTAGCCCTAGATCTCAAGGGGGCATTTGACAACATCCGGCACAGCAGCATACTAGAAAACGTAAGTAGAACGGATTGTGGTCAGAAAGCCTTCGCATACGTCAGAGATTTCCTCTCCAAGCGTCAAGCATTCCTGAGGATCGAAGATGAGGAGTACGGTCCATATTACATGGGTGCAAGGGGTACTCCACAAAGAGCGGTCCTATTGCCGCTACTCTTTAAGATTGCTATGATGCAGCTGCCGCACAAATTAGCTCGGGTAGAGGGTATACAACATGCCCTTTACGCCGATGACATAACAATCTGGAGCACAGAAGGCAGCCTTGGGGAAATGGAGGACCGCCTTCAAAGGGCTGCCAGCATTATCGAAAGCTCTGCTAATGACTGCGGCCTCCAATGTGCCCCAACAAAATCAGAACTTTTGCACATTAAACCCAATTCTAAAGAGAACACAAGGCTTTGCATCTCTTTAACAGGTGGTTCTATCAGAGAAGTGGAAGAAATTAGGATCCTGGGCCTGCTTATTAACAACAAACTTAGACCAGAGACCACCATTGCCAAACTGAAGCGAACAGGTGAACAGGTCGGACGGATGATACAACGCGTATCCAACAAGCGCGTAGGGTTACGGGGCAGAGACGCGCTCCGGCTCGCCCATGCCTTCGTAACCAGTAGGATCCTCTTCTCCGTAGCCTACCTCCGTACGAACAAACAACACGAGAATCGCGTTGACGTCATCATTAGGAAGGCCACAAAACAAGCCCTTGACCTCCCGGTGGCTACCTCCAACACCAGGTTATCGCGCTGGGAGTGCTCAATTCATATCAAGAGCTGAAAGAGGCTGATCTCACAAATCAGTACACTAGACTCGCACAAACGGCGTCCGGGCGCCACTTGCTTAATCGCCTACAAATAAAACATCAGTGCATCCCAGAGGAGACGTGCAAACTCCCAGAGTTGTGGTGGCACAGGCTCTGGGTGCATCCACTTCCGCGTAACATGGAAAAGCACACTCACGGAGGCAGGAGGGAAGCACGCGCTAAGACCCTGGAAAGGAAATACGGAAATGGGCGAGGTGTGTTCTACGTTGATGTGGCAGGACCGTCGCCTCTAGGGTTTTTCTTTGCCGCTGTAATTCACAGGGACCAGCAAGTCTATGGGCTCTCCTACCGGGCTCCTAACTCCACGCAAGCCGAGGCGATTGCCATAGCGCTCGCCGCCTCGGACCCGAAGTCAAGGACAATAATAACGGACTCGCGCCGAGCCTGTGAAAGGTATTTAGCGGGCACGGTACCACCCTTGGCCTACAGAATTTTAAAACGAGTGGTGCGGTTCCTAGACCCCGCTCCTAAAGAAATTGTGTGGTCTCCGGGGCATCACGGTCTGAGAGGTAACGAGGCCGCGCACGCGGCTGCCCGAGCGCTTACCCACCGGGCGCCTCACCCATGCTCTTCCGGCTCGGAGATTAGCAAACCATTTCTGCGGTTTAGAGAAATCGTAAAACATTACTGCGATAACCGCCGGCTTTACCCAGCCCCTGCAAAGGGTCTGAGCAAGGCCGATGAGCGAATACTGCGGCGCCTGTAGACGAACACATTTATGTGCCCGGCAGTAGCAAAGCATTTCGACCCTAAAACAGATGGACGGTGTCTGCACTGTGGGGAGGTGTCCGACACCTTCCACATGGTGTGGGCATGCCAGCGCAACCCTGCCTTATCCCCCAACCCTTTCCCTACCAGAGAGGCATAGGGACTGCACCTAGAGGCGTAGGGAATAGGGACTGCACCTGTGCGGCGGGCCACAGGCTCTAACTCTTTTTTATTCTGATCAAAGATAAAGTTTCACTCCTCCTGCTGCTCCTCCTCCCTCGTCCCCATCATCGTCATCATAAGCATATTCGACTAAACCACTCATCAGAATGAGTGTCGCACCTCATCGTCCTTTTCTCTGCATTTTTTTGCCGAAACCTGGGACAAAGGGACCTCCGGAGGTGAGCCACTCCGAGCGAAATTGTCTTATTACCTTCGACTGCCTTCTCACCTCTGGGGAACAGAAATGAAGCCGCCGTTCCAGTGAACCCGTTGAGAAAGTTTGGGCCAGTTAAGAAGAAGCATGCCGCACCCATTCATACTGCACCGCCTTTGCCGACCTATGGATTGTGCCTTGGTGGCTGCGTGACTCCCGCTACTATGGCGCCGACTTCTGCCCCGTGAGCGTGACCCCAGCCATATTGACGTCTGTGACACTGGTCTGGGCCATGGAGTCCCTCATCGAAAAACGGCGGGTCGTGTGGGAGTCACTAACATTTGTTAACACTTTCTACGCATCGGGCTGCCACCTATGTGTGAGTTAACTGATCTGTTATGAATTTTGACGGACCAAAATGATTGTCTGGACAAGGTTAACAGAGAAGTATAAAATATCATGGACATTGAATAGCTCAACACGGAGATGTTTCATTCCTTTGATTTTGGAGGAAGGGCAATATAGGTGAAGGTTCAACTGTAAATGAAGGTCACCCATGCCATAACTAACCGACAAGCTCGCATAGCGTCCGTCAAAGCAACAATTGGGTCAGACCTCCGAGAGCACCGAAAGGATGAAGATGCAGATGCGGAAAATATGGAAACAACGAATGAAAAGAGCAATATTGGCCCCCTAAATCACAGATGCCCCTACAATTCAGCATTCCATTTGCAAGATATATTGCCAATGGAGAACGGCCGTCTTGTGTGCTGCGCCGGAACTACATCATACCATCTAACGGACGATAAATGCTCAGAGCAAACTGAAATTCTTGTGAGTAGAGGCCAACTAGAGCAAGCAGAAAACACCGCTGACGACTCGACCGCTGGTTATCAGACACCAAGAATGACAAATGCGGCAGCTGAGGTACACGAAATTGCGAGAAACAGATAGCAGCAGGATAGCTGAGTGGCAAAACGAAAACACTACCATGTTTCTGGAGCGTCCGCACATGTCTATGTTCCTGAAAGTAAGAGATCGCACGAAACTTATGAAAGGCCGACAGATAGGCAGAAAAGGAACAACCACCCCGATAGAGAATGAATTTAGGAGTGGTTTGCTTCGCAACGTGGCACATGAAAGACGCAAGCGGACCCAATGGATGCGGTGTGGCAAGACGCAAGGGATACACCGAGTCGCTGAGAGCCCCAGGACTACAGAGAGACTTAAGCCAAAGGGAAGTCAAAAGGAAGCAACGCCTTCGATTAAAAAGAACTCTCCGAGGCTTCTCATGGTTTCACAAACGACGCAAACTTCTGGGAAGAACAGAAAAGCCTGCCGGCGAACAAAGCCTTTTGGATCCACAAGCAGGGGTGACTTCTTCTGTTGCAGGCGTCTCAGCTACATGCAAGGTTCAGCAGCTGCTCATCGAGGCCGGAGTTCCAAGCTTCGGCGGGGTATTAAGCATCGATTTCATCGGTGGAAGCCGAAGTGGCGAGCTCTCTGAACCTTCTTGCTTCAACGGACTTGATATTCTTGGTACCTTTTACCTGGTCTGCTTTGGGCCATGGACCCTAGCATGTCGTGATACTTTTAGCATTTTTCGCAAGGGGAAGGATGTTGAAAAAGAAGACGCCTCGCCTCCCTCGTTCCCATCATCATCATCAGGATGAAATTCTATTAAACCACTTATAAGAACGGGTCCATAGAGAAATAAAAAATTAGAAGAGTGAACACACGGGCTTATCGCGGCCGAGTGGCCTGACTCGCGCGCCGTCCGGCAGTCGGCCCAGGTGGTAAAAAACTATATATTTAAAATTAAGCTAACACACAATATTATACTTTTAAAATTTTGTTACACATTAGACTACACATTTTTATTTGTGTAATAAGTTGAATGGCTGTCAATGTAAATTTTTGTGGCTTCTTTGCGCCAAGCCTGGCCAAGCCGCAAGCACAAGCTGCCATTTGGCTCTTTCGGCAGCGTTTGCACGTGCGTTTCTGCAGCCTCGTGCTAACCTCTGTTGTTGAGAAGGAAGCGCCTAGCGCTTTATTTGCGACATCGGTTTTGCATCCTGAACGAAAGGTGAGACTTTCTTTTTTAAAGTGCTGGTGTGGCGTATCATATTTACGTTTCCTTGTACTGCAAACGCTTCGAGCACTGCATAACCTCAGGGAATCAGGCATAGCTAGTGCTGCGTCTTTAAGATAAGCGCTTTGGAAACGCCCCGGAAAGGCGTAAGACACCATTTTTTAGCTGGACGTAATGGTATTTTAGGCTGGTTGTGCCGTTTTATCTAGCGCTGAGGGATGCCAGCGGTACGCGCCCGTCGTCGCACGTAGCGTTTACGTGCCGCAAACGACGGCTGTGAGTTGCGGAAGTGGCCGGCCGGCCGGCGGTCCGTAGGCGAAGCAGGCGTTGTGCGCTGTCGCTGCACTGAATTACGTGAGCCGCAGGCTGCGTTGTATTATACTAGCTAGCCATTGCTAGCTTGGCCAACTGTTACTGCTATTATGGCTGTGATGCGCTGCAAAGCCGTCCGGGCTAACGTACACGGCGAAGTAGCCGTATCTTTATTAATTTGGCTTATCTGGGCATAACCAGCAGCCGTACACTCATCGTAAGTTTTACACATGGGTGCATACCAAGCTGCCTGCGGACAAAGCGAACCCGCTCGCCAACGCCGATAACGCGCGCTCGTCGCTTCGCTTTGGCGCGCCAGGTACGGTAAAAACGCGTCTTTCGTAGGCAGATAACAGCTTTGCTCGAGGCGGGGTGAGTGCGCAGTGCATTGAAACGTTCAAATTTGGTCTTCGTTCTACATCGTATATCAATTCCGGTATCGCAGGCATTGCATACAACTGTTCCACACTTGCCGTTTTTTCAAGCGTTTGCTCTCTTTTCTCTGGTCATATTTTGGCTAGTTTCATTAAACACGTATTGCGCAGGTTGCACCCATTCAGTCGGAACTGTGTGTTTCTTGTCATATCGTTTTAAGGCATGGCCTTTGGCGGTCAGTAGTACTCAGTACGACGCTCACTGCTGCTTGCCGTGGTGCCCACACAGCGCCCAATTATACTTTCGCCAGGTGCCCGTTCTCGGGATGCGTTTCTTTCGCGAGCGCGTGGGGCAACAGGTTTGTTTAACGTTCAGCTCGCTCTCGCTCTTCGTCCTGATTTTACAAAAAAAGACAAAGGGATTCAGGCTATGTGAGCAGCGTTATCATTCTTGTTAACCCAAACAATAGGTGAATTGCATTGAGAATGTGCCTAACCAGTGTTGCGAAATTACAAAGACCCATATTTTAAGTGTTGCTAATAGCTTGACCGCATGATTGCTGAATAGAATAAGAGAACTTGCGTTTTAAATAGGTGGCATGCACTGGAGGCAATACGTGAATACTAGTTGCAGTGAAATTTACAGACTATTCGCATATCATCTGTCATTGCAAGCAGTTTGTGTACTATATCACCTATCACCTGTGCAGGTCTACAGGTGCCCTCAAGACAGAGCCAACCAGCCAGCTGCATTCGTCATACCAAACATGGTGCAAGCACTTCATGAATCGTGCCCTCACAGGACTCACAAAAGTGGCCGTGCCAACTGTTCTCCCAGAGTTATTCAGTTGTATTGATGACTGCCTGCAATGCTTCTTGCTACCTTATTGATGCTTCTGATGGATACCGCAACTGTATTCCATCTATTGAACCTTGCCATTAGCACCTAAAATCTAACGCAAGTCTCGGCACTCAATAAGGCGTGACCACTGAAAAGACTATCGTTGACTCAAGGAACAAACGGTTTTTTATCAGTGACATGCCTCATATCATTAAAACCACTAACAACAGCGTATACAGTCTCCAAACTCCACTCGCAAGTTATTGTTGCTGCTAGTTGTAATATTGTGAAAACAGTACATTCACAAAAACCCTTTTACATTATGAAGACTGCCAGGGTAAGAGGTCATGCTAAATGTCGTTTGTCACCATACGTGCTGCCTGTTGTAGGACTGGCCTAGATGAAGAGAACCATGTTAGGACCTACGGTGTCAAATGCTTATGGGATTCTGTAATGTGCCACCATTGTCTCATACACGAGAAGAATATACTGCTTCCCTGTTTCTTATATTAGACTGTTCGTATTGACAGCGGAAGGCATGAATTTGTGTGCCTTAATCGAGCCTGGAACCTGTCGGTTGACTACGTGCACGTACCTAAAATATCCCCGCCTGGCCATTTGCCTTACTGGGAAGGCAACGCTTTCGGAAGGTAACCCAGCTTCTTGGGAAAATGCACCCTTGCAAGGAACCAATAGGAAGTTGATTTTTTTCCTCTTAACCTTTTGCGTGTGCATCTCCACACAAATGGGATTTATGTTCAATTACTGCTACTGATTTGAAGTTGCCCCGAGGCAATAGATCTCATTAGCGTTCATCAAATAGGCGAGGCCATCAAAGCCAAAGTTTTTCCCTTCTTTCACATCCTAACTGGAGAAATTGCCAGACTAAGAAAATTATCTGCGGAGATAGTGGTTGTAAACAGTTGCTAGTATCCGAGTGTCTAGATTATGTTATGGTTGATATTTTTGTATGCCTGCAACAGCGCACAGAGTCTGAGGGTGTCGTAGATACAAGTACACCTGTGGATGGCTGAGTTTCTGGGTTTTCTGCATTTTCAATTACTGTGGAGAAAAAAACCTTTGTGTGGTTGTGTACCTTTACTTGTGCATTTTTTTTTCATTCCTGGAAACGTATTTTCCTCTCACTACTGTGTATTGTCTCTGTTGTGTATTACTCACTGTTTATTATTATATGTGTTGCAAAGAGTGATGACAATTTGAACTTGTTCCGTTTAGTGGCATGCAATAAATATTTCTTCATTTATGGTGTGTCTCTTTTATGTGGCTCGGCAACATGTGAACACGCGACAGAATTCTTAACCAAGTGTGAGTGGTACTGTAAATTGCAATTTCACGTTTTCAGAAAAAGGTTTTAATTCTGTAGAAGCATACGGGCACTAAGCCTGAGAATGATATATTCAAATAAACACTAATTATTGCATGAAAGCGTCCGAATACCGTACCGATGCCCGTCGCTGTGAGCAGCGCTTTCCAGTCCTTCAAACTACCCGCCAAAATCGGTGTCCGCGAAACCGAAACCGAAAGTGAACGTACGAAGTATGGTTAGTAGTTTGGCTCTCCGTCCGCTCGGTGCGCTACACTACAGTACAGTCATTCGGCCGCAGGGCTCTATGGGAGTGTCCACTCTTACCAGTATTTCTTTCTCTATGACGGGTCTCCGCGGCTCGTCGTCCCTTTCTCCACACGGACGTGGCGACGGTGTCCAGGTGCGGCTTTTTTGAGCGGTAGCACACGTTCATCAGATCGGGGTCGACGTTCTGTCCGGTGTGTTAGACGTTGCTTAAAGGCAGCCTACTCAGAACGAAACGCACCCGGTCTTCCCCTTACGGCAGCCAATCCCAAAGTGGGATGGCAGTATGTGCTACTCTGGAGGTACGCAACACTTTAGTTGGGATAGACCAACGAAAACCTCTATCACAAGAAAGCTTCAGGTTCAACCATCGTCGCCATTAAACTCAAAAACAAAGATCAAACGGCTAACTCCACGACTAGATTTTCTGGTTTTGTCATCTTTGTTGTTCAATAGACGGTAGTTGATTTTTCTCGTTCACTTTACCCACAACCATTCATCATCATCGTAATATAAGGCTGGCTTCCCTGCACTGTATTTGCGTTCAACGGCACCAGTGAAACAATAAAACTTCGCTTTAAAACTTTAGCTGAATGTATCTTCGCAGCGCGAGGAATCCTATACCGTGAGCATTGTGATTGCATGCGAGTAAGATCGGTGATCCCGGGACACCGTACGTAGCAGGAATAAGCCACATCACACACGTCGCCATCACCGACTTCCCGGCTGTATTCCAGGTCCTGCGCGCGAACTTTGAAATTTCTGGCGAATTCCATTGAGAAAACAGGAGCAGTGACATCGTGCAGTGAGGAGTAGGGGGCAGAGCACTTGGGAGAACGCGGGAACAGGGTCATTGTGCCTGCCATTGGAATGCGGCACGCACTGGGCGAGCAGATGGGAGTGCAAAAAAACAATGAGGGGAAAACACGGTCCCGACCCGCCTGTACCAACCAATGGGCTCGGCTGCGGCTGCCGGCGGCCATCCTGCTAGGGGCAAGAAACCACGTACCTTGTGCTTTGCACAGTCTGCCGAATTTGCCAGTGGTTTTAAATTGCGTAACAGATTCTCAAGGTCTACTTCAACACTGTGTACTATGAGGCGAGCCATGTCCGACGTCTCCGTATTGATTTCTACCATGAGACTTTCGTTAAAGCTCAGATCTCCGAGTACAGGGACCTTGTTTTTTTTCACCTCATTGGCTTGGATATGCAGCTACCACAAAGTAAAAAAATGCATAAGAACTCGCAAATTCATTAACACTTGTTTATCTTCTGGTTGTAAACGGTTCAAATGCAGAAATTGACCATGAAAGTCGTCAGAGCAAAAAGTAATTCAGAGTTACAACTGTAGAGTGAAAAACAGCAGTTACGCAAGAAACTAAATAAGCAGAAAATCAAGCATTTTCAGAAAACCAACAGGAAACAACCAGGTTAAATAGTTTGTGTTTTGAAAACAAAATGTTTGTTTTTTGAAAGAAGACCGACTTATGACCCACGACAGCAAATTAAAAAAAACATGCTATCAAAAGTGCAAACAAAAGAGACTGACAAAAAAGCACTGTCTCAGCACATTTCCGAAACCTAGCAGCAAATAAATTAAACAGTGAAGGTGCAAATACTACGCGACACAATTCAACGAGCATGAACAGTTTTATAATAAAGTTGCATGAGTGAAACGTACGTGGGAATTGTGACTCCCGGCGCCACCTTCACACTGTTTGTACAACCATGAGCCACGCACGAAACAACCATATTTGTTTGGATGGCGTTACATGGCGCGCACGCGAATCAGCAACACTTTTCCGTGCACGCACGGAACGCGAGCTGCAACAACTGCGCGTGTTCTCCCATAGGAAGATGGCGTCGCGACGGCTTCACTTTACGGGCGCCCCCTCCACCACAACAATTTTTTAACCTTCTTGGTCCCGACCCGACTGTCGTGAATTTTGTCGCCGAGATGGACATGTGCGATAGCTTTTATCTGGTTTACTGAAGGCGATACGGGCATATAACTTGTAGTAATAGCAATATAGGGACAGTCTGCAAGATCGGCGAGCGAGGGACATGTGGTATCACTACGAGGGCCTCTCAAATACGACAAAAACTAGGAACAGCCAGCCGAATGTATTGAGGGCTTAGTTTAAGAGGCTGTATTTTGCGCACATGCGCCATCTTTTGGTGTGGAGTGGAGGTTACAATGCCGGCTGCTTGTTCTTGAAATCGCTGGTTCGAAACCTCCGTGCGCCATTTTTTTGAGCCTCTAGCATTTTTGAGAAGTGCTCTCTCTCTCTGGCTCCATATATATATATATATATATATATATATATATATATATATATATATATATATATATATAAGGTTAGTAGAGACAGAGACAAACGAGAAAGACTTAGAAAATAAAAATACGTTTACTGACGTTTCAGGGAGAGGACTCCCTTTATATATATAGGGAGTAGTAGAACTTTGAAGATGGTAGAGAACACAAGAGAAGAAAAACTTCGAACAAGGTAAAAGCACGATTGTGGCCTACGGTTCAGCAAAGAGAACTTGCTTTCCTCAGCAAGTTATCTTTGCTGAAACGTAGGCCACAATCGTGCTTTTACCTTGTTCGAAGTTTTTCTTCTCTATATATATATATATATATATATATATATATATATATATATATATATATATATCGAAAGGTGATATATTGACGAAGGTCGTACTGAAGGCGAGAAGTTAGGAATCGCGGATCAGGGAAGCAGAAACGAGCCGATCGAAGCAGTACGAGAGAACCCCGTCGCTCCAGGCGGTGGCGATGAGGATTACCGACAGTCTTTTTGCTGATGATGACGCTGCTCGCACTGGTCGACATGACCCATTCTGGGTAATGACGACTCTGATGCTTTTGGGGAGCGTAGCTAATATTCTTCACTACAATCAACCCCCCGCGAAAGAGGGTAGCCATCCTGGCGACTCAAGGTGATGGCGAGACGAGCGGGTCATAATAATGCTTCAGACGAGCAACATGCACTGTGTCACGTCCACGGCGTCGGAGATCCTGGGAAGGCGGTAGCAGCTCGACGACGTAGTTCACCGGGAAAGTGCGTTCGACAACACGGTACGGCCCCTGGTAGTTATACAGGAATTTCAAGCACAGGCTAGAGTCCTGTGGGTAGCCAGAGCCACACGAGAGAACCGGGAACGAAGTCGGGTGCGGGCTCTCCAGCCGTGATGGACTTTTGTCGCTCCTGCTCTTCAGTGGTGAAAGAACGGGCAAGCTGGCGACATTATTCGGCGTGTTTGGCAGCCTCAGAGATCGGTGTGCACTCAGATACATCAGAATGTTAGGGAAGGATGGTGTCCAGCACGCACGATGGCTCACGCCCATATAGAAGGAAAAACAAAGAAAAACCCGTCGTCGCTGGGATGGCGGTGTTGTAGGCGTACGTCACGTAAGGGAGTCCAAGGTCCCAGTTTCCATGGTCAGACGCAACGTACTTAGACAACATGTCCCCGAGGGTACGGTTGAAGCTCTCTGTGAGGCCATTCGTTTGTGGATGGTTGGCAGTGCGCGTTCGATGGATGACGCTGCATTCCTTAATAAGAAGCTCCGCGACGACGTCAGACAAAAAGACGAGTCCCCTGTCGCTGAGTAGCTCCTTAGGCGCACCGTGACGGAGTATAAAACGCCTCAGAAGAAACGAAGCGACGTCCCGTGCCGTAGCAGCTGGTAGAGCGGCGGTCTCCGCATAGCGCGTCAAGTGGCCGATGGCAGCTATAGCCCAGCGGTTTCCGGCGGCTGTGCAGGGTAACGGTCCGTACAAATCAATGCCCACACGATCAAATGGTTTTACTGGCAAAGGCAGCGGCTGTAACGGACCGCACAGATGAGGTACCGACGGGTTTCGGCATTGGCAATCTCGGCAGGATCGAACGTATTTTCGCACGAAGTTGTACATCCCGCGCCAGAAGTATCGAAGACGCAAACGTTCATAGGTTTTGATTCGGCCGACATGACCACACGTAGAGTCAGAGTGGAACAAGGCACAAGCATCGGACCGCAAATGTCGAGGAATCACGAGCAACCATTCGCGGCCATCCAAGTAGTAGCTGCGTCGATAAAGCAGCTGATCGCCTACTGCAAAGTGAGATGCTTGCCTACGGAGAGCGCCTGGCGTTACGGCTTGGAAAGGATTGGTGAGCGGGGTGAGGAGCGCAACAATCCTTGGGTCCTTCCATTTCTCAGCTGCCATATCAGTCACAGAAAGAGAAAACAGATCACCTGGAGAGTCCGATATATCAGCAGGTACGGGTGAACGGGACAGAGCGTCGGCGTCCGAAGGCTTCTGACCTGTATTTCACTCGTATATCATATTCCTGGAGGCGAAGCGCCCATCCCCCAGACGACCTGCCTGCAGAACGTTGATAGAAGACAGCCAACAGAGGGCGTGGTGGTCGGTGACCACATCAAATGGGCAGCCGTACAGATGTGGTCGAAATTTAGCAAGCGCCCTGTTGATGGCCAAGCACTCCTTCTCGGTAACTGTATAATTGGATTCTGGCTTCATTAGGGTGCGGCTGGCATACTCGACGATATATTTGTCGAAACCTGGTTTACGTTCGCACAGCACAGCCCCAAGGACAACTCCGCTGGCGTCAGTATGAAGTTCGGTAGGCGCTGCAGGGTCCAAGTGTCGAAGTATGGGTGGCGAGGTCAGGAGACGGTGCAAAGTCTGGAACGCGTGGTCGCAGGCCGGAGACCAGGCAGGCAAGTCACGGGCACCACCGAGGAGCTTCGTCAATGGGTCAATGATGGAAGCAAAGTTGCGAATGAAACGCCGGAAGGACGAGCAAAGCCCTATGAAGTTCCGAAGGGATTTTATGTTGGTTGGCTTCGGGAATTCGGCGACAGCGCGAAGCTTGGCTTGGTCGGGGAGCACGCCGTCCTTTGCAGTCCTTTTTCAAATATTTATTCCTGCAAAGAAAAAAAAAGGCAATCATACCTCATTCGGCACTATAAAACACTGTTAAAACGCCAAACAGCACTGGCAATAAGGACTGCAACTTTGATATGTGTCCTTACGGAATCCCTCGTCCCGTACGTCTCTGTTCTACAAAATGCATTACGAGGGTTCTGGCTTCAGTAGTCTGAAACGCCTTTGGCTATCCCCGACTCCCGAAGGCGTCTTACGTGCGGCCGCTGGGAAAAGACGTTCCTCGTCTTTCCGCGGTGGTCGAGGGGCGGCGCTAGTTGACCGGGCTCTGAGCAGTCGTAAATACAAAACCCCGCGGTATAGTCGAGAGCGGAGTTGCCGCTGAACTAGCTCAATGGTAGAGCACCGCACGCGTTATGCGGAGGTTGTGGGTTCGATTCCCGCTTCCGGAAAAAACGGCGCAATTTTTCTCGACTTGAATTTTCAATTATTTATTCCTGCAAAGATAAAAAAGGCAATCATACCTCATTCGGCACTATAAAACACTGTTAAAATGCCAAACAGCACTGGCAATAAGGACTGCAACTTTGGTATATATTGCCGCGAACCATACATTGGGTTTGTTTATTTGTGTTTTGCTTTTACCGCCCGGCTGCGCCGGTCTGCGTTATCTCTGCGCCAAGGGAAGCGCGTGTTCCATTCTTTCTTTCTGTGCCGCATGTGTTATCTGTTGTGATAGGGAGAGCATTCCGATCTAACGTGAACACCCCAGAATAATCTTCTTGGATCTACTATGTTCTCGATGCGAATCGACGTTTCGAGAACCACGCGCGCCGAAAGATAAAAAGCCTGCAGTGCGGACGCCGGGGCATTCGATTCGACGACACTCGCCTGTGCAAGTCACTTTGTTGACCGCTGCTTCGCCGCCTCTGTATTCTTTTGAGTTGTTAGGGGAGCACAAGTTCGCTCCAATAAACGTATTTCTCATTCAAGACAACTGCTCCGTCCTTGTCTTCGTGACATCTGGTAGAGGTGCGGGGTACGCACCCTTCATGCCCACTACAACCTCTGGAAGCCGCAAAGCCAGTCCAACAAGAGCCAGCCTCTGCGTCCAAGATTTACCACCCGAGTTCGGTCTACTACCGGAGAAGACGAAGAAGAAAGACGTCGCAACCAGCACCATGCTCAACCAAGCCAATCGTCCAGTCGTTCTGCAGCAGCCACGGGAACCGCCATCATTCCGAGGAGCCCCCGCAGAAGACCCAGAAGAATGTTTGGAAAAACTAGAGCGCGTCCGGAAATTCAACAGGTGGGACGACGCAGAAACGTTCCGGCATGTTTTCTTTTACTTGGAAGATTCGGCTCGCACTTGGTTCGAGAACCACGAGAGCTCCTTGACAAACTGGGCTCAGTTCAAAAGCGAGTTCACTAAGACCTACACTATCGTGGTCAGAAAAGAACGCGCAGCGCTTTTACTCGAAACTGGAACGCAGCACCCCAACGAAGGGGTAGTGATCTTTGTTGAGGAGATGAAGAGGTTGTTTCGACGTGCGGATCCGGAGATGACAGAAGAAAAGAAACTAAGGTTTCTCATGCGAGGGGTGAAGCAGGAGCTTTTTGCTTGCCTTGTGGCAATCCTGCCAAGACGGTGGCCGAATTCGCGTCTGAGGCGCCCGCGATGGAGAAGACGCTGGAAGCTCGAACGAGGCAGTACGATCGCCCGGTCAACGTGATGGTTTCCGAGACGATCGGTGCCGGGGCTACAAGCTCCGACACACTGCGTGAGACCATCCGAGCAGTGGTCAGGGAGGAGCTTCGGAAGCTTTTTCCGACGACGCCGCAACCTCAAGTGGCTTTCCTGACTGACGTCATCCGCGAAGAGGTTCAACACGCTTTGGGCACTTCTATGCCATCCGAGGCACCCCGCGAGCCACAGGCGATGACCTATTCTGCGGCTGTTAGTCGACCCCGCCCTGCTCCAACCCGTCTACAAGAAGCTCCACCGTACCGCCGTCCACTCTCGCCGCCGTCCCCACTCTCGCCGCCGTCGACCGTACCGCCGTACACAGCCCAAACCCAGACGCCGAGGAAGACTGACGTTTGGAGAACGCCAGATCATCGTCCGCTATGCTACCATTGCCGGGAGGCCGATCACATCTATCGTCGCTGCCCGTACAGGAGACTCGGACTGGGTGGTTTCTCCGTCGACGCCCCACGCCCCCGACCCGGCCAGCGCCCTACTGAGATTGACGAATACCTGTCCAACACCAACCGAGGACCAGCCCGCTCACACCGATCGCCATCGCCCTACCCATACCAGTCGCCTAACCGCCGTAGCAATGCTGATTTCGCACCTGGAAGGTCCCCCAGCCCACGCGGGGAAACTAAAAGCAGCAACTTCTGGAGGTGAAGTTGCTCTACGGTGAAATACTGGAAACCCTCCAACGACGCAAGGACGCACCGAAGACAGTGATTCACGACATGCCCTCATCCCGACGACCCGACCCAGCCCTGACGAGACTCCTGAACACGACGAACAGCTACATGGCGCGACGCGTACCCGACCTGACCGAGACGTCCGTTGAGAAGACGACGACAACGACGATGCACAGTGCCCGACCGTCAACACGTACAAGCAGAGATACGACGCCCCGACGAACCCGGAACTCGAGGAAGACTGCACCTGACGTCAAGGTGTCCATCGACGGCTTTGACGTAGTCGCCCTCGTAGACACGGGAGCTGACTATTCGGTAATGAGCGGACCATTTGCGTCTAAACTGAAGAAAGTTATGACCAGATGGGATGGTCCGTATATACGCACAGCAGGAGGCCACCCCGTGACGCCAAGTGGAACGTGCACATCGCGCGTCACCATAGACGGCACGACGTACCCTGCCGCGTTCGTCATCTTGCCTAACTGCTCCCGCGACGTAATTCTCGGAATAGACTTTTTGACGGACAACGGCGCAATAATTGATCTGCAGACCAAGTCGATAACGTTTTCCTCCGATCACTCCATGACGCCGAAACCGAACCCCGAACGACGTGCTGCTGTAAGGATTGCAGATGATCATGTCACCCTGCCACCCCGCGCAAGCTTGATGGTCGCAGTCTACTGTGAAGATGCTGCTCCTGACGTCGACGCTATAGTAGACACTGATCAAAGGGTGCTTCTCGACCGTGGTGTGTCGGTCGCAAGAGGCATTGCGCGCTTCAAGGAACACCAATGCCACATTTTGGTTTCTAATTTCACCGAGGAGTACCAGCATTTAAACAAGGACGCGGCAATTGCATTCCTCGAAGAAGCGCAAGAAGCAAGTGACGTGATCGCAGTCGCCGACTTTGAACGCACACCCGTAGAAACCTTCAAGCTCGCGCAGCCCTTCGACGTGAATCCGGCGCTACCGCAAGAACAACGGAACAAATTATTGGCTTTGCTGCGGCGCTATAGCGAATGTTTTTCGTCGAGCGCAAAACTACGTCAGACCCATCTAGCGAAGCACCGAATAATAACCGAAGATGGAGCCCGACCTACCCGACAGTCACCGTACCGCGTCTCTTCACACGAACGGGAAGCCATCCGGACTCAAGTCGACGACATGCTCAGCGACGACATTATACAGCCATCGAAAAGCCCCTGGGCTGCGCCCATCGTACTCGTAAAGAAAAAAGACGGCACAATAAGGTTTTCTGTTGACTACCGACGACTGAACAAAATCACGAAAAAGGACGTGTACCCCCTCCCCCGAATCGACGACGCCCTCGACCACCTCTGCCACGCGAAGTACTTCTCATCGATGGACCTGAAGACCCGCTACTGGCAAATTGAAGTGGACGAGAGAGACCGAGAGAAGACTGCATTTATAACCCCAGATTGCCTATACGAGTTCAAGGTGATGCCGTTTGGGCTGTGCACAGCACCAGCGACGTTTCAAAGAGTCATGGACATTGTGCTAGCTGGCCTTAAGTGGCACACCTGCCTCGTATACCTCGACGGCGTAGTGGTATTCGCCCGGACTTTCGACGAACACCTCGCAAGGTTGGAGTCTGTACACGAGGCCATTCGTACGTCGGGGTTGACGCTGAAGCCTGAAAAGTGCCGTTTCGCATACGAGGAACTCAAGTTCTTGGGCCACGTCGTCAACGCCGCGGGAGTCCTACCTGACCCGGCAAAAACTTCCGCTATCGCGAACTTCCCTAGGCCGAAAGACAAGAAGGGCGTGCGAAGATTTCTCGGGCTGTGCGCATACTACCGGCGTTTCGTCGCAAACTTCGCACGCATTGCAGAGTCACTCACGCGCTTGACGAAAGACAGCACCCCTTTCAGCTGGGAAAACGACCAAGAAAAAGCATTCTGCGAGCTGCAAAAACGCCTGCAAAGCCCGCCCGTGCTCGCTCATTTCGACGAAAATGCCGAAATGGAAATGCACACGGACGCCAGTGATATAGGCTTGGGTGCCATCCTTGTCCAAGAGCAAAGCGGCTGCGAAAGGCTAATCGCCTATGCCAGCCATGGTCTGTCGAAGGAGGAGAAAAACTATTCTGCCTCTGAGAAAGAGTGCCTGGCTATTATATGGGCGATTTCAACATTTAGCCCATACGTGTATGGAAGGCCTTTCAAGGTTGTAACAGACCACCATGCGCTGTGTTGGCTCGCCAATTTGAAGGACCCCTCTGGCCGTCTTGGGCGGTGGACCTTGCGCCTGCAGGAGTTCGACGTTACAGTCGTTTATAAATCCGGCAGGAAACACTCCGACGCCGACTGCCTGTCCCGCGCCCCCGTCGACCCACCACCACAAGACTCTGATGAAGACAGCGCGTTCTTCGGGATCGTGACGGAGAGCGACCTAGCAGCCCAGCAGCGTACCGACCCCGACTTACGCGTCATAATCGAGTACCTCGAGGGATGCAACGTTGCCGTTCCTAGGACCTTCAAACGCAGCTTACCAGCATTCAGCCTGAGAAACTCCGTCCTCGTGAAGAAGAATTTCATCCCCGGAACAAGAGCGAATTACCTTCTCGTCATCCCCGCGGACCTTCGTGACGAAATTTTGGAAGCGTGCCATGACGACCCGTCTTCCGGACATCTCGGCACAGCCCGCACTATTGGAAAAATCAAGGCGAGGTACTACTGGCCCGGCCTTACCTCTGACGTCACCCACTACGTCCGGAGCTGCCGTGACTACCAGCGACGAAAAACGCTGCCGACAAGACACGCCGGACTTCTACAACCGATCGCCGTCCCATCAAGACCATTTCAACAGATTGGAATGGACCTTTTAGGCCCGTTCCCTACGTCACGATCACAGAACAAGTGGATTGTCGTAGCGACAGACTACATGACGCGCTACGCAGAGACCGCCGCTCTTCCGAGGGGGACTGCACAAGAAGTGGCAAAGATTTTTATAAGCCAAGTTGTGCTGCGACATGGAGCCCCGGAAGTCCTAATCACAGACCGCGGAACGGCATTTACTGCGGAGCTGATGCAAGGAGTATTACGCTACAGCAGCACGGATCACCGAAGAACGACGGCGTACCACCCCCAAACGAACGGACTAACAGAACGTCTGAACAAGACAATCGCAGATATGCTGTAAATGTACGTTGACGTTGAACATAAGACTTGGGACGAAGTGCTCCCGTATGTCACGTTTGCGTACAACACGGCTATCCAGGAGACGACGCAGCTGACGCCGTTCGAGCTTGTCTACGGTAGAAGGCCAACTACGATGCTCGACGCCATGCTTCCGCACGTATAAGACGACGACCTCAACGCCGACGTCCACGGATATCTTCAACGTGCGGAGGAGGCCCGCCAGCTCGCTCGAGTTCGTATAACGGACCAGCAGCTGGTGGATGCGGGCCGCAACAACCTCCGAAGCCGAGACGCCGAGTACCAACCAGGAGATCGTGTGTGGGTTTGGACTCCCATCCGACGACGCGGACTCAGTGAGAAGCTCCTGCGACGCTATTTCGGACCCTACCAGATTCTACGACGGGTTAGCTAACTTACCTACGAAGTGATCCCTGATGGTGACTCCGGCACATCACGACAACGCAGGCGGCCTGATGTCGTCCACGTGGTTCGCCTAAAACCTTTCTACGGACGATGACGAACTTTTATTTTCATTTGTTCGGACTGTCGCTTATGTTAGCATCGAGTCGATGCACTCTTAGAGGGGGGTAATGCCGCGAACCATTCATTGGGTTTGTTTATTTGTGTTTTGCTTTTACCGCCGGGCTGCGCCGGTCTGCGTTATCTCTGCGCGAAGGGAAGCGCGTGTTCCATTCTTTCTTTCTGTGCCGCATGTGTTATCTGTTGTGATAGGGAGAGCATTCCGATCTAACGTGAACAGCCCAGAATAATCTTCTTGGATATACTATGTTCTCGATGCGCATCGACGTTTTTAGAACCACGCGCGCCGAAAGATAAAAAACTCCCAAGCATTTCCCCGAGGGTGAACATGGTTAAGTGCGAATGCACGGGGTGATGCTATGTATTCGTTGTTGAGGGTAGCGTTGCCTCCGGGACATCCATCGCACGACCGCTCTCGACGGAGACGCGCGCGCGACTAAACTGGAGCAGGGCGAGAAGGAGACTGTAGCGAGAGAGCGCGCGCGAGCCGACCCACGGAGGTCTGGCGGTTTATCGCTGCATATATAGGGGGGTACGCCGCGCCGAGCGCGCCGAGCCATGTGGCTGAGAGAGGAGGCGGGCGCGCGAGAGAGAGGGGTGCGCGCGCAGCTGCAGCCAGCGAGGAGAGAGCAGGAGCGAGCGAAGGGGGAGAGACGCGCGCAGCGGCGCACGGCAGCTGCCGGGGAGAGGAGGTGGGGTGCGTGACGTCACGGCGCGGGGGAGGGAGAGGGATGCGCGCGGCGCACACCGCCGCGCCGCGAGGGAGCGGTGAGGGCGTGCCGTCACGTGGGGAGTGACGTCATGTGCCGTTGCTAGGGATGCTCCTCTCCGCTCCACGCCGTTGCTAGGGGAGAGGAGGACTCCAGACGCCGCCGCCGCCGCCGCCGGCGGTGGAAGGTTTAGGGTCGCTTATAAAGTGCATTCGCACTTATAAGCCTGCAGTGCTGACGCCGGGGCATTCGATTCGACGACACTCGCCTGTGCAAGTCACTTTGTTGACCGCTGCTTCGCCGCCTCTGTATTCTTTTGAGTTGTTAGGGGAGCACGAGTTCGCTCCAATAAACGTATTTCTCATTCAAGACAACTGCTTCGTCCTTGTCTTCGTGACAATATATATATATATATATATATATATATATATATATATATATATATATATATATATATACATATCAGGGTAAAGAGTTCTGGAGTATCATAGCAATAGGTCAAAACTAGGGTGCAGACACTTGGAGAACATTGAACAAAGGTTTTCTTGTTCCCAACAGTTTCGAAAGGTGGCCCTTTCTTTTTCGAGGGTTCTCTTAGAACAGACTGAAAAACGCTTATACACACTTTACCTCCGACGGCTTCCCTTTCTCCACAACCTCGCCAATGAGAACACTCGGGGAGAGTAAGAGAGCGGGAGAATAACAATAACATGTCGTAACTATTGTTAATAAGTCGTAACTAATAATAAGGAAGAAAAGAGGAAGGGGGAGGGTAAAGTTGTAAATGGGAAGGAGGCACCGTTTCGGCATTGATAGACGGATAACAGACGCATAAATTTCAACCAATGTGCGTGTACAGAAAAAACCGGCGTGCTGCGTCGGTGTGCGGAGATATATATATATATATATATATATATATACATACATAACATTTGAAGTCGAAGCTCGAAAGCCTGAACGGAAAGGCTCTGGATGGCAGAGAAGCATGCCAACCTCTGGCTATTGGTGATCAATGGTTAAAAAAGACGAAAAAAAGTATTTTTCTATGGTGGTTTGAGACAGTCGTTAGACAGAGACAAGAGCCACATGGCCAGCAGGTGGCCGGAGGAAGCTTATCAGGAAACGAAAAATTCTTGGACAGCCTTGAAAAAAAGGGTCAGTGAGTCCTCAGTGCGCGGAGGCTCGCACGGGTCCGTCTGAGTGAAATGGTCCGGAAAGTTTGCGTAGAAACCGATTTACGCCTCGCAAAGAACCACAGGCCGAGACGGATTTATTACCTCACCGTCGCCAGAGGGGCAGTTGCCACGCGGATCGTCCCGCACCGCCCCCTCGGGTACGAACTTAAAGGAGAAAAAAAATGCTGTCATCGGCGTCCCACTGACAGGAAAAATGACTTCCTGCGCCTTCAAACAAAATGTATACACCAAACGAGTATCAGGATAAGCACTTGGATCTATTCATTTATGCCGTGCAGAAAGATATAATCAGAGAGTTCGGAAAATGGTTGCCCATCCGCGCACCCTGGCTAGGGGCAAGCAGGCAAGCACTCAGGTGCCTGATTGAAGATACTGCCACTGTAATTAAACCTGCAGACAAAGGCGGGGATTTGGCAATTAGGAACAAGACTGCCTATCTAAACGACGGACAGCGACAGCTATCTGACAAGACGTTCTACCGCAAACACAGAGACCACCCAACATTGGGATTTGAAGCGGAAATTGTGGATACACTTTAGTCCTTGCTGCGTGTTGGGAAAATAACCGATCCGATGTATCAAGCGATGCTACCCTAAAATTCTAATCCAGGACGTTTCAATCGCCTACCTGTAATATACAAAAAAACAATCCTGGTGGCCCCAATGTATCCAGCAATAGAATGGCAATGGAAAAAATATCCAGTTTCATTGACCACTTTAATTAAAGACATCCCCCAGTCTTTCTCCTCATACGTAAAAGATACAGGCCACTTTCTCCGCGAGGTTTCAGGCCACCAGGTGCCAACCGGCAGTTTTCTCGTAACAATGGATGTTACTTCCCTGTCCACTAACATTCCTCACTCTGATGACATCCTTGCCGCAGTCTCATGCTACGGTGACTGTAATTTCTGCTTGGACGTAACCCCTGGCACTCTGAAAACCCTCCTCCACCTCGTCCTTGAGTACAATCACTTCGAATTCGACAATAGCTACTACCTCCAAATTAACGGCACAGCCATGGGTACCAAAATGGCACCTACATACGCCAATATCCCCATACCGTAATAAAAAACAGAGTTCATTGCAGAATGCTGTCCAAATCCTATCAGTTATGAACGATTCCTCGATGACATCTTCTTCATTTGGAATTCTGATGAGACAAGCGTCAGGGAATTTATCTCTCTCAGAAATCAACTCTCGGCATCTGTCAATCAAACTGACCTATTAGATATCCACTGAAACCATACTTTTTTTTATGTCACGCTGATATTGAACCAACAGAGAGTCTCAACAATATTGTACATGAAGCCCACTGACCGCCAACGATATCTTCACTTCTACAGCAGCCATCCTCCCTCCCCCCATTGTAAAGGAATGATACCTTTACTCACATTAACACCGGTATCGCAGGATATGTTCTGGACGGAACGATTTCGAAAAAACACGATGCGGAGCTAAAAACCTCTCTGATTGGTCAAAAACAATCCCGAAGGAATTATTGACGATGCGATTAGCGGAGCAGGCAATTTACAAAGAGAAGACATTCTGACTGAAACCCCAAAAGAAACCCACCACGAGCCTAACTTAGCCCTTACGTACTCGTCCAAATATTCCCAAGTAAACAACATCTTGAGACGAACTTTAATATCATAAGGCAGAGTGAGCGCATTTCGGCTGTTTTGCAGCGGTCCTCCCGTGCTGTCGACAGACGGGACAGCAACTTGAAGGACCTTTTAATCGGGGCAAAAACAGAAGTACCTGAGCGAACTCTAGGCTGCCAGCTATGCGGGAAGCCGCGCTGTAAACTTTGTCCCCACATGGAGACCACCAATGTTGCCTAGGCCACCAGGTCAACCTTTAAATATGAAATCAAAGACAACCTCAATTGTGACTACCATAATGTAATCTACAGACTCCGTTGCCTTGTCTGTGAAGAGGAATATATTGGCCAAACAAAAACATTTTTCCGCAAAAGGTTTAACAATCACAAGTGACAGGTGAAGGGCCTCTCTGGCCTTCTGATCTCCAGGCCTGTCCGACTCCCGGGTCATTCGTTTGCAAAAATACAGGCCGTCTTAATTCAGTCCGGCTTCCGTACCAGATACGAGCGGGAACAAAGACAATCATTCTTTATACATAAATTTCGGACGTTTGACGAATGAATAAATGACACCACAGAGAGATTGAGTTGCTTCCCAAACTGACGTAACCACCTTGAGGTATTTTGAGGGAGGGCTAAACGAATTATCATGCAATAGTTTTTTTTCTTTCCTTGTTTTCTTTTTGTGTACTTTTCGTTCTCCTTTAAGTACGTAGAAAACATCCTCCGCCCCTGAAAGGAGCCGCGTTGGGCCGGCGTTTGTGACACTAGGGGGACGGGGGGCGAGGAGGGGGGGGGGGTAGGTTGCGGTGCGGGACGGTCCACGTGGCAACTACCCCTCCGGCGGCGGTGAGGTAATAAATCCTTCTCCGCCTGTGGTTCTTTACGAGGCGCAAATTCGTTTCTGCGGAAAATTTCTGGACCAACCATTTCCCTCAGACGGACCCATACGAGCCTCCGCGCACTGGGGACTCACTGACCCTTTTTTTCAAGCCTGTCCACGAATGTTTCGTTTCCCGATAAGGTTCCTTCGGCCACCTGCGGGCCATGTGGCACTTGTCTGTCTAGCGATGGTCTCAAGCCGCCATAAACAAATGCTTTTTTTCGTCTTTTTTAACCATTGATCAACAATAGGCAGAGGTTGGCATGCTTCTCTGCCATCCAGAGCCTTTTCGTTCAGGCTTTCGTGCTTCGACTCTCCAAATGTTATGTATCTCCACACCCAGCGCCGCAGGCCGTTTTTTTCTGTAGACGCAGATTGATTGAACATTATGGGTCTGTTTTCTGTCTATCAATGCTGCAACTGTGCCTCCTTCCATTTAAAACTTTCCTCCCTTGCTTCCAATTTTCTTCCTTTTTCCCACCCTCTGTAGTATAGTTACGACATATTATTGTTACTCTGCCGCTCTTTTACTCTCCCCGAGTGTTCTCATTGGCAATGGTAGGGAGAAAGGGAAGCCCTCGGAGCCAAAGTGTGTAGAAGCGTTTTTCTGTCTATTCTGAGAGAAGCCTCGAAGAAGAAAGGTCCACCTTTCGAGTATGTTGCGAACAATAAAACCCAAGTTCAGTGTTCTCCAAAGGTCTGCGCCCATGCCATGGGCAATAATGGGTATGTAGTGAATGGGGACTGTGCAGACGACGACGAGATATCACCGGCCTCATGGAGAAGGCACCACGATCTGTGATAGCTCGCTGCATTGAGATCATCGCTCCGGCTGGTCCTCTAAGTGCCTACCTGAATACCGTCGCCGGGAATGCTACCATTCCCTGCCAATAGCGTCACAGCCGGGAGAGCCCCTTTCGGGATTTGTCGTCGGCAGCGAGGAGTCTTCCCTCATGCCCCGCATTCAAGATTTTATTCGCCAGAAAATCGCGCGTCAACTATATCTTCTATCGTGTGCGCCCGCTGCGGTATCAGTGCCCCCATTGTCTTCAACACTTCAGCAAGCGATACGGGAACAAGTCGCCGAATCTCTCCCTTCGGCCTGCCCATCGGGGCCTGTCGCTGTCGCCGTCGCTAACCTACACAGCACCACTGCTACGACCTCGCCAGCAGGCACCGCTTTGCGCCCCACGATCGCCGCAGCTTCCGTCAATGTCGCCGTCCCGACCACTACCTCATGCGCCAAACGTGTGGCGAACGCCTGACAATCGCCCCATATGCTTTGTGTGTCGTGTCGCCGGCCACGTCGCCCGTTACTGTCGCCGCCAAGGCGTCTCATATGATCTGTCGTTTCAGTCGCCGTCCTACGTCGTGTATGAGCCGCCACTTCGTCAGCAGTCCACCTTGCCGCCGTCGCACTCGCCTCCTGCAGCCGCACCGACATTCAAAAACCGCAGGTCGTCCTTGCCGCGTCGACGATCTATCTCACCCATGCGTCCCCGCGTTGAGCCAACACAGGAGGATAAGTAGTCACCGCAGTTTCTGAGGCAAGAGCTGCGTCCACGTCGAAAACCTTAAAACCTCGATTTTCACCCCACAATGCCATTGATGTTACTGTTGAAGGACTCGCCGTAATCCCCCTTGTCGATACCGGAGCTGCCGTGTTAGTAATCAGCGAAATGGCCTGCCGCAAATTACGCCAAGTGATGACGCCAATGTTCGACCTCACACTCCGCACCGCCAGCGCACAATACATCCGGCCCGTTGCTGCGTGCACAGCACGGGTCACCATTTAACCACCACTTACCCCATTGAGTTTATCGTGTTCACTTCGTGCTCCTACGACGTCATTCTCGTTTAAGATTTTCTGTCGACCCACCACTCCGTCATCGATTGCGCCCGGGCTCAGCTGGAGTTATTTTCTGTTCAAAACGCCTCATCGGACGAGCCCCCTACCTTTTTCGCCTCGTAGCCGCCGAAGACACAGACGTTCCTCGTAGCTCTGCCATACTTGTACCCGTTCTGTGCGACCTAGTTTCCGACGCCACAGTGCTGCTCAGCCCTTCCGAGCTGTTTTGCCACCGACAATGCTTCCCGCTTCCTTTCGCAGTTTTATAAATGCAGCGTGGGTTCAGCTTTATGTTTATTTCCAACCCCTATTCATCTCCAGCTGCACTGTTTCGTGGTGAGTTCCTGGGTCGTGTAGAAGAGATTGACGCCCTCCTCGTCACCGACGTTCCCAATAACTCATCGGACGTTTCACTTGCTCTTCTCTACTCCTCCGCTCCAGCCCCAGAAACCTCGGTTTTCGTTCAGTCAATCGATGGGAGTCTTCCTGCGCCTGAACAAAACCTACTTCTCGCCATGCTTCAAGAGTTCCTCTCGTCTTTCGACTGCCAGAACTTCTCCTTGGGCCGCTCATCTACGGTTATACACCACATTGACACAGGGACTCACCCGCTGTTACGACAACGGCGGTATCATGTGTCAGCCAAAGAAGGTGGTGTTATTGACAGTCATGTGGACCACAGGCTTGAACGTAGCGTCATACAGCCTTCGAACAGCCCGTGGGCGTCCCCGGTTATTCTCGTCACAAAGGACGGATCCATTCGCTTCTGTGTAGATTATCGCCGACTCAAAAAAATAACACGCAAGGATGTCTACCCTATCCCCAGAGTCGATGACGCCCTCGACTATTTGCAAGGAGCCGAGTTCTTTTCTTTCTTCTTTTCTTCCCTTGCCCTAAGGTCTGGCTACCGGCAGTTCCCCATGGCGGATGCTGATCATGTTAAAACGGCCTTTGTAACACCAATTAGCTTGTACAAGTTTACCGTCATGCCTTTTGGCCTTTGCAACGCGCCTGCAACGTTTGACCGCATGATGGACAATATTTTGCGTGGCCTCAAGTGGAAAACCTGCATCTGTTACCCTAATGATATTGTCTTCTTTTCTTCCGATTTCGACAGGCATATACCCGCTTCGACAAGTCTTGAAATGCCTCACTGATGTAGGACTTCAGCTTAACCTCAAGAAGTGCCGCTTTGCTGCCCGCCAACTTACAATTGTAGGTCACGTTTTGTCCAAAGATGGCGTCCGTCCTGATCCTGACGAACATCGTGCGGTCGCCGAGTTTCCTAATACTACCACCACCAGGCGGCTCCGAAGCTTTATCGGCCTCTGCTCGTACTTTCGACGATTCGTGAGGAACTTTGCGTCGATAATGGCACCTTTAACGAAACTTCTGAACGGGTCCAACAACATCGCTCATTGGTCTTAAGAGTGTGACGAGGCTTTCAAAAAGCTCCGTTCTGTGCCTACGTGTCCACCGATCCTTCGCCATTTCGACCCGTCGGCCCATACTGAGCTTCATACTGCCGCGAACCATACATTGGGTTTGTTTATTTGTGTTTTGCTTTTACCGCCCGGCTGCGCCGGTCTGTGTTATCTCTGCGCCAAGGGAAGCGCGTGTTCCATTCTTTCTTTCTGTGCCGCATGTGGTATCTGTTGTGATAGGGAGAGCATTCCGATCTAACACGAACAGCCCAGAATAATCTTCTTGGATCTACTATGTTCTCGATGCGAATCGACGTTTCGAGAACCACGCGCGCCAAAAGATAAAAAGCCTGCAGTGCGGACGCCGGGGCATTCGATTCGACGACACTCGCCTGTGCAAGTCACTTTGTTGACCGCTGCTTCGCCGCGTCTGTATTCTTTTGAGTTGTTAGGGGAGCACAAGTTCGCTCCAATAAACGTGTTTCTCATTCAACACAACTGCATCGTCCTTGTCTTCGTGACATCTGGTGGAGGTGCGGGGTACGCACCCTTCATGCCCACTACAACCTCGAAAAGCCGCCAAGCCAGTCCAACAAGAGCCAGCCCCCGCCTGCAAGATTTACCGCCCGAGTTCGGTTTGATGCCAGAAGGGCCCAAGAAAAGGAACGCTGCAACCAACACCATGGTGCAAGAAACAACGTCGCCAATCGTCCTGCAGCAGCCCCGGGAACCGCCATCGTTCCGAGGAGCCCCCGCAGAAGACCCAGAAGAATGGTTGGAGAAACTGGAGCGCGTCCAGAAATTCAACAGGTGGGGCGACGCAGAAACGTTCCGGCACGTTTTCTTTTACTTGGAAGATTCGGCTCGCACTTGGTTCGAGAACCACGAGAGCTCCTTGACAAACTGGGCTCAGTTCAAAAGCGAGCTTACTAAGACCTTCACTACCGTCGTGCGGAAAGAAAGAGCCGCCCTTTTGTTGGAAACGCGCACGCAACACCCCAACGAAGGTGTCGTGATCTTCGTTGAGGAGATGAAGCAGCTATTTCGCCGCGCGGACCCCGAAATGACGGAAGAAAAGAAGTTGCGCTTCTTAATGCGCGGAGTGAAGGAGGAACTGTTTGCTGGACTTGTCCGAAATCCGCCCAAAACCGTCGCCGAATTCGTGACCGAAGCCAGTACCATTGAGAAAGCCCTCGAAATGCGTGCTAAGCAGCATGACCGCAACTTTGTTGGCGCGGCCAATGCGAACGACTTTGGCAGCACGCGGATCCTGGCCGACAGCCTACGCGAGACTATCCGCGCAATAGTGAGAGAGGAGCTGCGGAAACTTCTCCCAACGCCGCCGCAGCCCCAAGTCGCTTCCCTCACCGACGTGATTAGAGAAGAAGTGCAACAAGCGTTGGGAACTTCTACGCCATCCGAGGTACCCCGAGAGCCACAAGCTATGACATACTCCGCGGCTGTTCGTCGACCCCGCCCTGCTCCAACACGCCGTCAAGAGGCCCCGCCGACGCTATCGTAGAGAGTGATCGAAGGTTGCTTCTCGACCGCGGTGTCTCCGTCGCAAGAGGCATTGCGCACTTTAAGCAACGCCAATCTCACGTTTTGGTCACTAATTTCACCGAAGAGTACCAGCATTTAAACAAGGGAGCTGCAATTGCGTTCCTCGAAGAAACTCAAGAAGCAAGTGATGTGATCGCAGTCGCCGACTTTGAACGCACACCCGTAGAAACATTCAAGCTCCCGCAGCCATTCGACGTGAATCCGGCGCTACCGCAAGAACAACGGAAAAAATTATTGGCTTTGCTGCGTCGCTATAGCGAATGTTTTTCGTCGAGCGCAAAACTACGTCAGACCCCTCTAGCGAAGCACCGAATAATAACCGAAGATGGAGCCCGACCTACCCGACAGTCACCGTACCGCGTCTCTTCACACGAGCGGGAAGCCATCCGGACTCAAGTCGACGACATGCTGAGCGATGACATTATACAGCCATCGAAAAGCCCCTGCGCGGTGCCCGTCGTACTCGTAAAGAAAAAAGACGGCACATTAAGGTTTTGCGTTGACTACTGGCGACTGAACAAAATCACGAAAAAGGACGTGTACCCCCTCCCCCGAATCGACGACGCCCTCGACCACCTCTGCCACGCGAAGTACTTCTCATCGATGGACCTGAAGACCGGCTACTGGCAAATTGAAGTGGACGAGAGAGACCGAGAGAAGACTGCATTTATAACCCCAGACGGCCTATACGAGTTCAAGGTGATGCCGTTTGGGCTGTGCACAGCAACAGCGACGTTTCAAAGAGTCATGGACACTGTGCTAGCAGGCCTTAAGTGGCACACCTGCCTCGTATACCTCGACGACGTAGTGGTATTCGCCCGGACTTTCGACGAACACCTTGCAAGGTTGGAGTCTGTACTCGAGGCCATTCGTACGTCGGGGTTGACGCTGAAGCCTGAAAAGTGCCGTTTCGCATACGGGGAACTCAAGTTCTTGGGCCACGTCGTCAACGCCGCGGGAGTCCTGCCTGACCCGGCAAAAACTTCAGCCATTGCGAACTTCCCAAGGCCGAAAGACAAGAAGGGCGTGCGGAGATTTCTCGGGCTGTGCGCATACTACCGGCGCTTCGTCGCAAACTTCGCACGCATTGCAGAGCCACTCACGCACTTGACGAAAGATAGCACCCCTTTGAGGTGGGACAACGACCAAGAAAAAACATTCGGCGAGCTGCAAAAACGCCTGCAAAGCCCGCCCGTGCTCGCTCATTGCGACGGAAATGCCGAAACGGAAATGCATACGGACGCCAGTGATATAGGCTTGGGTGCCGTCCTTGTCCAAAAGCAAAGCGGCTGCGAAAGGGTAATCGCCTATGCTAGCCGTGGTCTGTCGAAGGAGGAGAAAAACTATTCTGCCTCTGAGAAAGAGTGCCTGGCTATTATATGGGCGATTTCAAAATTTCGCCCATACGTGTATGGAAGGCCATTCAAGGTTGTAACAGACCACCATGCGCTGTGTTGGCTCGCCAATTTGAAGGACCCCTTTGGCCGTCTTGGGCGTTGGAGCTTGCGCCTGCAGGAGTTCGACGTTACAGTCGTTTATAAATCCGGCAGGAAACACTCCGACGCCGACTGCCTGTCCCGCGCCCCCGTCGACCCACCACCACAAGACTCTGATGAAGACAGCGCGTTCTTGGGGATCGTGACGGAGAGCGACCTAGCAGCCCAGCAGCGTACCGACCCCGACTTACGCGTCATAATCGAGTACCTCAAGGGATGCAACGTTGCCGTTCCTAGGACCTTCAAACGCAGCTTACCAGAATTCAGCCTGAGAAACTCCGTCCTTGTGAAGAAGAATTTCAGCCCCAGAACAAGAGCGAATTACCTTCTCGTCATCCCCGCGGACCTTCGTGACGAAATTTTGGAAGCGTGCCACGACGACCTGTCTTCCGGACATCTGGGCACAGCCCGCACTATTGGAAAAATCAAGGTGAGGTACTACTGGCCCGGCCTTACCTCTGACGTCACCCACTACGCCCGGAGCTGCCGTGACTGCCAGCGACGAAAAACGCCGCCGACAAGACCCGCCGGACTTCTGCAACCGATCGCCGTCCCATCGAGACCATTTCAACAGATTGGAATGGACCTTTTAGGCCCGTTCCCTACGTCACGATCACAGAACAAGTGGATTGTCGTAGCGACAGACTACATGACGCGCTACGCAGAGACCGCCGCTCTTCCGAGGGGGACTGCACAAGAAGTGGCGAAGTTCTTTATAAGCCAAGTTGTGCTGCGACATGGAGCCCCGGAAGTCCTAATCACAGACCGCGGAACGGCATTTACTGCGGAGCTGATGCAAGGAGTATTACGCTACAGCAACACGGATCACCGAAGAACGACGGCGTACCACCCCCAAACGAACGGACTAACAGAACGTCTGAACAAGACAATCGCAGATATGCTGTCAATGTACGTTGACGTTGAACATAAGACTTGGGACGAAGTGCTCCCTTATGTCACGTTTGCGTACAACACGGCTATCCAGGAGACGACACAGCTGACGCCGTTCGAGCTTGTCTATGGTAGAAGACCGACTACGATGCTCGACGCCATGCTTCCGCACGTAGAAGACGACGACCTCAACGCCGACGTCCACGGATATCTTCAACGTGCGGAGGAGGCCCGCCAGCTCGCTCGAGTTCGTATAACGGACCAGCAGCTGGTGGATGCGGGCCGCTACAACCTCCGACGCCGAGACACCGAGTACCAACCAGGGGATCGTGTGTGGGTTTGGACTCCCATCCGACGACGCGGACTCAGTGAGAAGCTCCTGCGACGGTATTTCGGACCCTACCAGATTCTACGACGTGTTGGCCCACTTACCTACGAAGTGGTCCCCGATGGTGACTCCGGCACATCACGACGACGCAAGCGGCCTGAAGTCGTCCACGTGGTTCGCTTAAAACCTTTCTACGGACGATGACAAACTTTTATTTTCATTTGTTCGGACTGTCGCTTATGTTAGCATCGGGTCGATGCACTCTTAGAGGGGGGGGGTAATGCCGCGAACCATACATTGGGTTTGTTTATTTGTGTTTTGCTTTTACCGCCCGGCTGCGCCGGTCTGTGTTATCTCTGCGCCAAGGGAAGCGCGTGTTCCATTCTTTCTTTCTGTGCCGCATGTGTTATCTGTTGTGATAGGGAGAGCATTCCGATATAACGTGAACAGCCCAGAATAATCTTCTTGGATCTACTATGTTCTCGATGCGAATCGACGTTTCGAGAACCACGCGCGCCAAAAGATAAAAAACATGCAGTGCGGACGCCGGGGCATTCGATTCGACGACACTCGCCTGTGCAAGTCACTTTGTTGACCGCTGCTTCGCCGCCTCTGTATTCTTTTGAGTTGTTAGGGGAGCACAAGTTCGCTCCAATAAACGTGTTTCTCATTCAACACAACTGCATCGTCCTTGTCTTCGTGACAACACTGACGCCAGCGGTGTTGGCCTGGGCGCTGTGCTCGCTCAACGGAAATCTGGCTTCGACGAATACGTCGTTGCTTATGCGAGCCGGACACTCACAAGAGCGGTGGAAAACAACTCTGTCACGCAGAAAGAGTGCCTGGCTATTGTGTGGGCCATAAGGAAATTTCATCCCTACTTGTATGGCAGGCCCTTCGACGTAATCAGCGACCACCACGTCCTATGCTGCCTATCTTCTTTGAAGGATCCTTCTGGTCGTCTTGGAAGGTGGGCCCTTCGCTTACAAGAGTACGATATTCGAGTGCTCTATCGTTCTGGCCGCAAACACACCGACGCCGATGCGCTCTCACACTCTCCTGAGACCGCCCACAGTGCCTTTTTTTCATCCGTAGACGGACTTCTGTCCTCTCTGTCACTTGACG